>NC_061850.1:15261190-15293690 GCF_019202785.1 Penaeus chinensis | reverse complement strand
ACAGTATGGATTACAGAATGAGCCTCAAACTATTAATATTAAACCGAAGTGTAGAGTTACCAATGTGAATCAAAGCTCTTACATTACTGTTGAACTTTATACTTACTAACCAAAGAACACTGAATCTAAAAGTGAACATTCTCTGCATTGCCAGTATGCAATGATGGAAAGTTAAATTGTGTAGTATACTATGAAGCAATAAAAAAAGAGGGAGAGCCTTGGATATGCAAAGATCCTTGGTTGTGAAACTGCTTATCCAATTAAGGTTAGTTCTATGGTTTAAAAGTATAAACAGAAATTCTGTTCTTACAGTCTGTGACAGTTTTGCTTGTTTTTTTTAATAGGAGATACTGCATGTTTCTTTGACCACTAGCCTATTTGGTTTTAGGAAGAGAATGTTATATACAAGCCGTTTCAAAAGCTGATGGCATGATTCAAGAAATTTATATAAGATTCTTTCTTACCATTAAACTGAATGCTGACCTTAAATACACTAATTATATCTATGCACTACAAATAAGTTTTCTACTAAATGTTTAGAAGACAGCCACACAACCCTCAACTAATAAACCCTCCAGACCTCATTGTACTCTGGCAAAGGCCAACAATATTCTACAACATATATTCTAGTAAGACAGACCTCTCTGGTAATTTAATGTAAAGTAAGGAATCCATCTGTATCTGCAAGAATATATGCAGTGGATCTTTATTGACCTCTTCCAAAGTGTGAAGTGTGGAAGACTGCCCATCTCTAAACCTTGTAATGCTATCAACTTTGACTTAATATTTTCGGCCATTTATCACAGATCATACCAAGTTTCATATCGATTTTAACAGAAAGTAACCACTATGATTAAATCAAAAACTCCCATTTTGAGAGCCAATATTAGTGTCTTTTAAACATTCACTATAATTCTAGAGTGTCTATAATACAATTACATATTTACCATACATATATGTACATATCAGTGTCTCATCCCCCATTTAAAACTAGCTAAACAATTCTTTGAACACCTGCACACAAAAAATACTGTTCCCGAATATCTCTGCTTAGATATGGAAATAAAAATGCTAACTTTAACTTTCAAATTCCTAAAACTAAATATTCATCATTTGGTAATTTTACAAAATATCTTCTCATAACCGATTGCAACAATTTTGGTATCAATGGATTCCTCTCACTCTCTACTATGCAAATATATCAAAATTATGTTGCGGAAACCCCCCCAATAACAACAATCTTGGCCCTAATTGCAAGGGAGGGCATGAAAGGTACCAGGGAAATTACAGGGTAAAATATGAATAATATACATAGAATCAGTCACTATATTGTCTAATGCAAGGGCTAAGCCCCCTGAAATCCCCCTCCTGGGGAACAGCTGCCCCCCAACCCCAACCTAGGAAAACAAAGAATCTTCCACATGTTCACAAGAAGATAGAGCAACATGCAGGAGTGCCCAATGCCAAGTTTATCTGATGCTCTCTTGCTGTCAATACGTAAAGGATTCTTTGTTTTCCAAGATAGGGGTTGGGGGCAGAAGCCTCCCATGGGGGGACAACCCCCAGCATTTGACAATACAGTGACTAATTCTGTGAATATTATTAATATTTCACCCCCCAATTTCCCTGGTACCCACCCCTACTATCGAGGCTAAGAATGCAGGGGTCTGGGTGGTTTCAGTGACAACTCCTACATATAAGTGTACTAGAGAGTGAGAGAAATCCACTGATGCTAAAATTGTCATAATTGGTTATGCGAAGACATTGCGAAAATTACCATCATTTCAATTAAAATAACATTGCATCTGCATTACAAGATCAATCATATTTGCCTGATTGTTTTTACTAGCAGGAAGTTACACATCTGGATGTGGGAAAAGAAATGAGAATGAAAATTTCAGATATGAAAAAAGATTTCAGCTTAATCCCTATTTTTGTAATTTTAAATACCTTCACATTATATCTCTGAAAAAAAGTCTATAGACTCATATTATATGAGATAAAAGATCACTTATTTGAAGTTCAGACTTGCATTGACATTTTCATAGTTAATATGACAATCCACATTTGTGTGACTCATCTGAAATTTCCGATAACAATGACACCCGAACAACTATTTACTACCTTTGTAAACAAAGGAAACCCAAGCAGCAAGGAACATTCAAATTCTGCTCCTTCCAAATCTGAATATACTCCCTACCAGTCGCTATATATTTCTTAGAACTGAATGGAACATTCCTCGGAAGCAAAATTAAGGCTATCCTGAATTTACATGTCTCGACGAGGACCTGTCTGGCCTGGCGCTGCCGCAGGCCATTCCTCGGACATTGCCAGGTTCAGAGCAAATTAATTACGGGCAGAATCCAATACCATATTCAACATTTAGCACAATTAATTAATATACCCCATAAGTGTAGAAACTACACTTACTATTTAGAGACCACTGAATACGGATTAAATGCAAGGTAACTACTGACGAATATTCACAACCTCGAAGGCGTCGACGCCATTGTTTCCTTGTAAACAAACTGCCGACGCTTCCATCCAGGGATCACGTGTGCAAACCTATTTCAACAGCTGTTCTCGGATCTTAAAAGCCTTAATTCTACACAAACAAGAATATTTTGTGTAACAATAGATTTTTGTATAGCTCTACATATTATTGACCTGATAAATATTTATGAACAGCCAGATAGTTAGCTTATAAATATCCTCTTTAGGAACTGGATGAACGGGAAATGTTCACAAGGTCGTTCGTATCACGCGGTGCGGAACGTGACTTGGAACTTGATCAAGGCCTTGATTTCTGGGACTTCCCTTCCAGATAGCTACATCATTATGGGAAGATTGGTATCTTGGTAACATTTTCGTTACAGTATCATATAAGGAATTGGTTTATACGATGCTACCCCATCATCTGGCTTTTCCGCTTGTAGAATGTTTTTTGATACAGTAAACATATTTTCAAAGCGCTTGCATAGCCAGTGCTGTTAGAACGTAAAGGTAACGGATATATATGGGGCTCATTTCCCATTAATGTTTCAGTTGTTATCTATAATAATTAGCATCACATTTTGATCATACCTGACAAGGACTGACTTCCAAGGAGATATTACCTTTCCAAAACAAATGTATAGAAGTATTATCTTTGCAGAACATCAAAACAGCACGTAACTGACTGTCAAAACACTGACTTGTCGACTAAGAGAGAGAGAAAGAGAAAGAGAGAAAGAGGAAGAGAGAGAGAGAGAGAGAAAGAGAAGAGAAAGAGAAAGAGAAAGAGAAAGAGAAAGAGAGAGAGAGAGAGAGAGAGAGAGAGAGAGAGAGAGAGAGAGAGAGAGAGAGAGAGAGAGAGAGAGAGAGAGAGAGAGAGAGAGAAAGAAAGAGAAAGAGAAAGAGAAAGAGAAAGAGAAAGAGAAAGAGAGAGAGAGAGAGAGAGAGAGAGAGAGAGAGAGAGAGAGAGAGAGAGAGAGAGAGTGAGAGAGAGAGAGAGAGAAAGAAAGAGAGAGAGAGAGAGAGAGAGAGCGAGAGAGAGGCAGGGAGAGGAAGAGAGATCACTATATATATAAATGAAATATTTTTAATGTGAAAAAAAAAAAAATACTTATGGTTCGGCAGAAGAAATCTAGCTATATAGCATACATTGGTATCATGTGTACCGTACATATTGCACATGTGCTTACTAATTTTGTAGTGCTACCAGGCATATAAAAACAAAATGTAACCTTTGAAGTACGAATATTTTTTTGTTGCATTTCGGATAGCATCAGGAACCCGCAGTTTAACTCTATCTCAATCAGGAACCTTCCCTTTGACAGAGGACAACTACATACTCTCAGACGACATAACTTTAGTCCAATGTAGCAACCTCCTACCAGAACAAGGTCGACAGGTAGCACATTATCATCTCATGGTAATCTCCAATACCAAACCGCAGAAATGCAGATATGGGAAGGGAGGAGCCGCTCAAACAACCGCTGGGGAAAATGCATCCCACAGCACCAAACCCCCTCGCTTACCATCACTTGCACTGGCCTTGTTCAAATCATCAGGAAAATCATCTCATGAAAAGGCAAAGAAAATTTGGAAAAGGGCACATTCCGTACGTGAGAGTGAAGGGAGGGAACCAGAGTTCCCATTCGAATAAATGAAAATGAAATGCCATACTTGAGATGCAATTTTTTTTTTTTTGTGGTAATATCGTGGTAATAATACCTCTGTAAGCTACTTGGGAATTACGAAAGAGGAGCAGCGAAAACACCAGAGAACCAACTAAATATACGTTTTTTTCAGCCCCAAAGGAAAATGAACCAGCAAGAGGTCGAAAAGTCATGGAGCAAACCCAACTTGCGGCCTCTTTTGTTTTATTATCCTAACTAAAGCTAATACAAGTCTTAAGATTATTTTATGCATTTAAAATCGTTGTACATTGTTTGCTGTTAATGGTGAAGCAATACTGTGTTTAGTGTCTATTTTACAGCACTGCTGCATAGACTGGATCTAGTGTTCCGTTTTCCAAGTATGGAGCGATTCTTCTCCACCAACTGTAGTCTCTTCTTTGAGGATTCTTAGGGTGTTATTTTTGTTTTGTTTTTTGTTTTTTTAAGCGTAGAGTCTTGTGTTTATATCTTCGATTCTATATTTGTCGTGCGGATCTTATATTGAAGTTCGGTGTCTTCGTTTCCGCTTATAGCTGTTTGTTTTGGAGGATGTGGCTGATACTAAGAGAAGTTAAAATTTGTTTTTATTTGTTGTAATCTTCCATCGCGAATTCTTTTAATTTCATTTACAAATATTGTAGTTAGCATTTCCTTTGATTTTTATCGATATAACATGATTGAGTTTTATCATCAGCAAAGCTAATATCTACCCAGTCTATGTTGGGTACTTCGAGGTCTGCGCGTAAAATAGGCAAAGGGTAGGGGGAAAATGTTGATCCTTCTGGCACCCCGCCCAGTAGTGGGAATTTTTGTTCTGCAAGTATCGAGCCGTATTGTTGCTGTTCTTTCGTCTACGAAGTTGCAGAGAAACTTTTCAATGATATATGGTACATTGCTTTGCCGGGTTATTTATTGCAATATTGGGTTCCACAATTTTTCAGAGCCTTTGGCAGTGTCTCTGCAAACTGTGTTGCGCTGCTGAGAGATGGCGATGGTTTAGTATATGGCACCAATTGCTTGTGTGCCTCTCCCTTCTCTGAAATCATACTAGTGAATATGAAAGAGATTTCTTCTGCCCATATGTCTTGTAATGCGGTTGTTAATAATTTCAAATATTTTCCTGGAATTTCCAATAAGGAGATTGGTCGGGAATTTTTTTACTTCCTTTAAGTCTTTTCCTGCTTTTGGTATGAGAATTATTACTGAATTTTTAAATTTGTCCCAGAAAAAAAAAAATAAAAGTCACCAGTTGAAGATTTCTTTTAGTTTTTTTTATCACCGCTTCCGGGACTCGGCATAACTGTCTCTCTTATTCGACTTTCGCATGGTCTTTTGTCCTTAAATGTATTTACGGTCGTTTTTATTTCTTTCGACGTTGGCCTGATTAGTGTGTTGACGTCCTGCAATCTATTTAGACTTGCTTCTCTATAAGGGATCAGTCTTTGTGTGTTCACTAATAGATAGCTTGTTTACCTGGCTTTCGTGTTGCATGTCGAATGTACTTCCGGACTGATAGAGATGATATTAAAAAAAAATAATAATAATAATAAATAAATAAAATAATAATAATGATAAATAAATATCTAAAACCGCTTTTTTCTGCTTGTGCTGGAGTAGACCCGATCAGTTAGGCCCGGAATGGCAGGGGCCCTGGAGGGTGGCCCCCGGGACGAAGCCGCGTCCGAGCGAGACCGGACTCGAAGTAGAGTGTTAGTATGGGTCAAGATAACGGCCAGAGGTCATGAGAGATGTGGGCGTCGCTTAGGTCAATACGGCGGCGATGCCATGGGCATGCCGCCCTCATTGGACACCCCTGTTTGTTGGAGGGCTTGAATGCGTTTGACCAATCTGAGACCGCTCGGCACACGCACAAACCCGTCGTCCTCGATGGGACAGCAACTTGCTATGCTCAGGCAGTGGACTAGGGTGAGGGAGTAAGAGCTGCAGTCTTTTCTCCAGATGGGAATCACTGAATGCCTGAGCGAGTGTGTCGCTGATGTGGCGTTGCAGAACGTTGCAATGGACCCATACAGCTTCCTCCTGTGCTGTGTGCTCCTGTCGTTGGCCGGTGCTCGGTGTGTGTCCTGGCAGGCTGCGTCCTTTCTCGCGTAGCTGCGTTGACGTTTTCTGAAACAAGTACACCCAGAGCAGAGTTAGTAGGGGGAGGATGGGGGTATGTAAGCGAGGTTGAAAATGTGTTAGTGTGTAAGGGAAATAAATGCCGATCTGACTGCACGAAAAAAATCATAATTGTGGCAATGTAGTTGCTACTATACAGTAATTGCAACGTTAAATCAACTGCTATGCGAAATCACAGATAGTATACTGCCTTCAGCATGTGAAATTATATGAAACGATGACAAGTCTGTCACGGAACAGACAAAGCTTGCGGAGTAACGCATAATGCAAGAAGATCGGGTCAGCTTCTCTTGGGACAGATGATCGGCTGATAAGACAACCCACGTGGTTGTAAGTTTTATTAGACATAAAAGTTCCCGGAGGTAAAACGGTCAGTACCCCACCATATTTTCAGGTTGAAGAGAGTACTACCCGGACGAGCACATATGCAGTAAAAATATTACGCAAATTGGGCATCCCATTCCGATGGGAAATGCCAGTGTTAGGCTCACGTAGAGTCGTAAAAACATTGGGCGCATCCCGGGCGCGGATCGCAGCTGGGCGATAAGAGTGCGTCTGAGCACGTGCAAAGGACAACATTCAACTTGATACTAATTACATGTCCAGACCCCAGTGTGGGATCGTCACCAAGGACCATATAATAATGATGAAATTAAATTTGTGATATAGAATAATTCATGAGAGAAAGGCTGTGAAAATCGGTCAGCATTTTAACGATTGCCATGAGAGGAGAGGAAGAAAATCGTTAGGATGACCGAGGCAATTTCACATGAATCAGTGAATTATGATAACGAAAAACACAAAAAAATGAAATCGTAGTAGCTGATATAATAGAAATAATATCTAATACTGAGAGGTAATTAAAATAAAAACATAAATATCAATAATGAGAATATATTTGGTATTCAAAGTTGACCATTTTACTTGAATGAGGTCGAGTCAGGTTCATATCCGGTTATTCTACTATAACAAAATTAAATGTGTGAAAAAGAAACACATTGTCAACGAAAACTTAAATAATCGAAACACTAATATATGAAATAAGGAAAATACTATGCTAAGTATCAAAGGACTGACTTAAGATAAATATCTGAAAAAATATATATATATAAGTGTAATATCAATATAAATAAATTGTACTGTAATAAATACAGAAAAACAAATACATGTCGATAACGAAAAACAATGGTATTTGAAAAAAAAAATAATTAAAACATTATCTGGAAAAAATGTATAAAAATAAAAGAATAGCCAGGTCAATAAAGAGGAGAAAAAGTCCTCACTTGACATGAATTGACCTGATGTACTAAATGATGTACTAAATATTAACTAAACCACACTTAAAATCAAACAAGTATAACATTTGTGCGCATAAAACATATGGACCTTTAAAGTAATATGAAAACTACGAAAAAAGCAAAACCCATGTTATTTGCAGAAATATATACAACTAAAAGAAAAGGAACTCTCAAATGTCGAAATGTAACACCAAGATATAGAATCGGATAATTGACTTTGGGATTCACATGGACAGAAAGGCCAGGAGGACAGCTCAAGTGCGGTTAAAATTCGGTCGTGAAAGGCATGTGTGAAGTCAGATGAAAACACATTAAACGACATTAAAATAATATGCTAGTGACCCGAGCAGAGATACTGAAATTAGGTAGAGAGGGAGAGGGAAATGTGGAAGGAGGGGGTTTAATTAAGGAGAGAAGGAAGGTTGGGAACTAGGGTAGGAGGTGAGATAATATATATAATTAATTAAAAAGAAAATGCACTAGCGCGTTCACGTTCAGATGTTAGAAAATCACTGCAGTTGTTGAAAACATAATTGCATGCTCACATGGGAAAGAAAAATAAAGGGAAAGAATTGCCAATGGCGTACTTACAGTTTGTTTTTGGAGGGGTGGTCGAGCTGGATGTCCTTGTTGGAGGCTTGGAGTTTGTGTCGCAAACTTGAAGAAGCGACATTCGCCGCTGTCATTAATTTGTCGGGTACTTGATACCACTGCTGTTCACCAATTTGTCAGGGGTTTGGTTGACTTAAACTCACGGTATGATTGCAGTATTTACTGATGGTGAAGGAGGTTGGTAGCGTAGCGTGAAAATAACAAGTGGCCGTGCTGAAATAGACCCGGGCCCGGAATAGCAGGGTCCCTGGAGGGTGGCCGCGTCCGAGCGACTCCGTGACTCGAAGTAGAGTGCTTGTATGGGTCAAGGTGACGGCCACAGTTCATGAGAGATGTGGGCGTCGCTTAGGTCAATACGGCGGCGATGCCATGGGGATGCCGCCCTCATTGGACACCCCTGCTAGTTGGAGGCCGTGACACTGAATGCGTGTGACCACTATAAGAAGTCCTCGTAAAGTTATCTGTAATTTTGTTTTTCATATATCTTTTGATGATATGGCAACTCTTGCATCCCCTTCGTTTAGTGTGTTTCACTGGTGGACGTAGTAGTCAAAGACCTTTAACAGCTCATTGTTCTGGAAACAGTGGCTGGGTCTCCCTTCAGATATCTGTTGGGGAGTATGTGTTCCCTTGTGTGCTAATTCAGGACGTTGTGTTGGATTATTTATAATTTATTTAGGTGCTTGCTATGTTTAGGACTGCCTTTTATGCTATATCAGGGTCTGCCAGAAGCCTTTCTGGCAGTGTTGTGTTCGCCTCTCGTCCTGTTGTCGAATGCTTCGTCCACATATTATATCCTTTAAGCACTCGGGTCGATGTTCTGTTGTGAATCTGATCTCTGATTATTTGGTTATCGTATTTGTCAGGGTGGTAGTAAGTGTACTTTCTTAGTTTTTTTTGCCTGGATAACCTGAGATCTCTGAATGCAATGATCTCCTGGGGATGATTCTGATGCTTCCTACTCTCGCTCGAATCTGATCTCTGGCAGCATCACTCTCGTCGCGCTGGCTTTCCGTACGGCTGTCTTCTTGGTTTCAGTCGGGTTTCCTCCTCCTCTTGGTGTGGTTAGTCGGGCTTGGGAGTCGGTATTCCTCTCTTTCAGTCTGCCCTCGCGCCGACGTTTCTTCGCTCGCCGTTTTCTTTGCAGATATTTCTCTGCCTCTCTTGTTGCTTATTTCCTCGTGTTCCATTACTATTTCCTTGTCAACCGCTTCTCTCCCAGTGTACGTTTTATTGCACTGTCAAAATCTACATGAAGTTCATGTACTTGCAGATTTCAGACTGTGGTGCTGCTGGTCCGTATGATGAGCGGCCCTTCACCACTGAATGACCTGCTTGTGACTACCCCCTTTATAATAATATTTATGTTTATCAAAATAAAATAAGCAAACGAAAGAACATAATATGTGCAAAGGGGCTTATAATATTTCAGAAGAGCATTAAGGGTGTTAACTTAGAGTCGAGGAACTGGAGGTGTAGGTGAAACAAACGTAAAATAAATAAAATAACAGATCTTCCTTTATTTGTAGAAAGCTACATGATATCCCGTGGCCTTTCCGGATTAATCACGGGTAAAAGAGCTAGCCATGGAAATGAATAAATCCCCGAATACTTATCTAGTAGAGCAATACAGAACAAGTACTCCCAATTCCTCTCGCCACAATCAACTGGCCGAGAGACGGGAATTCGTGGGTCCTCAATCATATTTAAACATTATATTTATTTCTTATTGTTATTAGTTTTATTATATATATATATATATATATATACACACACACAATGAGGTTCTTTGGTAATATCAAAAGCATAGATATTTTGCTATATATTGCTGAAGCAATGGTTTATAATGTATCGGGAAATTATATCTCGATAGGTGGCGCCCTATTTTCACAACGAAAACGACGCCAGGGGGGGGGGGGGGTCTAACTAGAAATCGCTGGCCCTCACGGGGACACTACAGCTCCTTCCCCAGCATGGAAAGTCGTCTGTCCACAGGTGACGATTCTGATACAGGCTGCAACCCAAAGACAAGACACATTAACATACACATTAACCTGGGTAACCCTAGTTCCCTGTGATTAATCATAGCCCTTGAGAAACCCTTACAGATCGTAACATAGGATTTAAGAACTTAGATACACTATAAACATGACAACTTACTACGTGCGGACACTGACAATAAAATAAATTAGATTGACACTAAAAGCAAACGTAAATCAGAACATAAAATAATCAAACAAAACTAAAACTTACAAAATACTAACGAAAATTTGATAAATGTGCAGGTATCAATATAAAACTGAAAATAAAATTAAATATTATAAAGATACCAAAGTAAACCCACCTGCGACCTGGATCTGTTGATACATTCACTCTCATTCACACACCTGGCTCACGTCATAGACGTAATATAACCTTAGCTGTTAATGCACTTCCTCGTTATTCCGTTTCCTCGGCAAAGTGTAGTTTCGATGGAGGAACAAAAAGTTTCATTAGCTTGCATGTACTCAAGCCTTACGTCGGTGGCCCTGGAGCTCCAATACATCGAAAGCGACACGTCCCAATTTCTTAGTGATGCGACATGGGCCGATCCACCGGTCCTGCAGAGCCCCTCGCGGTCCTAGAACCTTCCTCGTCACTAGTGAACCCTCTTCGAAAGCCGTCGCTGATTTTGCTCCTTTATCTAGAGTCCGCTTGTTAGTTTCATGAACTTGCTGGGAGGCTTCTACTGCTAGGCGCTGCACCGTCAAATCTTCATCGACCACCTGCGCGTTGGTCAGACCCCTCGGGAAGAATGCCATCCGGCCTGTAAGAAGATATAGTGGTTGCTCCGATACTGACCGATGAATGGTAGAATTCAAGGCAAAGCGAATTGCTGGCAGATACAGTGGCTACTGTGAGGGTGATCGTCGAACTAAGGTTGCCGTGCGTCCTTTGCCGTCCGATTGGTTCGCTCGATCATCCCATTCGACTGGGGATGATATGTCACCGAGAGCGAATGTTTTACAGCCAGGACCGACAAGACGGAGCGCCATTCAGCAGACGAGAACTACAGTCTGTTGTCGGTATGTAGTTTTGCGGGTGGGCCGAACAGCGTTACGAAGTGGTCGACAAAAGCTCCCAAAACGCGACTTGCAGACTTGTCACGTAAAGGTACTAGCTCGACGATCGACAGCACGTAGCGAAAACCCCTGGCAGAACTGCGTAGATCCATTAGGTCCGCCAACACGAGTTCTAGGGGTGCCGTGGGTAGAAGGTGATGTTATAAGGGTATGCGAGGTGCCGTCCCCTTTCGTCGTTGGCAGGCCACGCATCCCAGCACATACTTCTGGGACCTTGTTAGCATATTAGGAAAATACCAATTGCTGCAGAGGTGGTAAGTTCGAAGGGCACCTGGATGAGTCGCAGATGGAGGACAGTGAGCCATGTTTAGAGCCTGAGGGTAGAGATGTTGAGGAACAAATATCTGTTTAACCACCCTATCAGGAAGATGTCTAAGGAAGTGCAGTACCCCCTTTTCAATCTCGAAGTTCGATAGGGCTGCTGGAGGTTGAGACTTGGGGTGTGGATATTCTCCCTCTAGCCAGTTGATGAGGTCCTTGCAGAAAGGGTCCCTCATCTGTTCTTGCTGCATTTGCTTGGAGTCCATCGACACTAGGCAAGGATTCTGTGCTCCATTTTGGTCATTTGTAGGTGGCAAAGGAAGGCGTGGTAAAAGAGAGGCAGGCAGTGACTGCGTAGCCGTGGGAAGTGTTGCAACTTTCGGTTCTTCAACAGGTTGCAAATTAGCAATCTAAGTGTCTCGTGGCTCATATACACCACCCACGGGGCTAGAAAGAAGGTCTGGCACATGATTAGAAGCTTCTTTCTTATAGTGCAATGTGAAGTCATAATCACCAAGTTCATAAGCATACTTACTGAGCCTGTTACTTTTAGTTTTCTTAGAGAAAACAGCAGTAAGAGGCTGGTGGTCTGTCCAGACGTTGAAGCTCTTACCAAACACATAAGCACTGAAGGCTCGAACAGCCTCAACAACTGCAAGTGCCTCCAAATCTATTGCTGGATACCTCGTCTCAGCTTCCTTAAGTATTCGAGACCAGTAACTTACTGCATGAGAGACACCATCCTCATCCTTCTGGAGCAGGACGGCGCCAAGGGTTTGACCACTGGCGTCCGTATGTATCTCAAATGGATGACTCAAGTTTGGGAGCTGAAGATTGTTGGCGAGTCAAACATGACATGCTTCTGTCGAGGTACTTGCTGCACTGTGCCAACCTGCTTTCTTTAAGGTTTCAAATGCTTCCTGTTCAGCATCCTTCCACTGAAACCGTGTGGACTTCTTCGACAAGCGAGTTAGTGGGCAAGTTATGGCTGCAAAACCTTTTATATGCTTCCGAAAGCAGCCACATGCTCCCAAAAAGCGCCGCACATATCTTGCCGAACGAGGGCGTTTCATGGCTGCTATGGCTTTCACCTTGTCAGGGTGGGAAAGACTCCGTCTTCGCCGATAATAAAACCTAACAACCTGACCTGGCGTTTAGCAAACTCACATTTCCCAGCTCTGTCCAGCAATTCAAGAGTTTCCTGTAGGTCTTGTAAGTGTTGGCCAAATGTCCTAGAGGCCACCACCATATCGTCCAGGTACGCATGTGTGTCGACCAAGGACTGAAGAGAGTATCAGATTCATCGTCCTTTGGAAAGTGGAGGGAGCAGTCGACAGGCCAAGACTGCAGGAGTCTCTGACCATCAGATAATGCGGTCTTCTCACGGTCGTTTGGATGCACCGAGATGGCCCAGTGAGCTGCTTTACTGTCAAGAACAGAGAACCAACAGCTCCCGGAGACAGAGTCCAAGATTTCCTGAATCCGTGGGAGAGGATAACTGTCAGTAGTGGTGATCTTGTTTAGTCCTCGGTAGTCGACGTAGAAACAATGAGTCCCATCCTTCTTCCGAACGAGGACTACTGGCGATAACCAGGGGCTGGAAGACGGCTCAATTACACCCTGGACAAGCATCCGATCACATTCTCCTCTAATGATCTCTTTCGTGGATACAGGAAGTCTCCACTGCCGTGTGCTAATTGTCTCTTCATATCACTTGTGAGATGTTCCAAGGCCACATCTGGAAATGAGTGGGAGTCAGTCTCCTGCAAGGAACAAGTAGCTGCAGCAGAGGGGTTGGGAGTCTCAGTGAGTGTTTCCCTCTGCAATGCTTCAAGTGTTGGGGTCTCTGGAAATATAAAGAAGTCCTGTGCATCTTATGAAAAGTCCTCACCGGTATATGTGACCTGATAATGGTGCTCATCTATTTCTAGCAAACTAGACTTCGGTGAATGTATGAGTCGAAATGAAAGGCGATGAAGCAGATCCATACCCATGAGTACGTCTCCCGGGAAGTAAACTCCCGTCGCAACACAGGCTCGATGGGTCAGCACAAAGTCCGGGTGAAGTCTGAAGGTTAAATCAGCCTCAGCTACCACAGGGCTAGGTGGTCCTGACATTCCCCGAAGAGACCGGGAGCTCTGCAGCATCCGAACCCCCGGTAGCATGTTGACATGGCCTTCCTTCACAATCGTCACTTCACTCCCGGTGTCGAGGAAACAGACTGTGGTCTTCCCGTTGACCTGCGGGATGGCAGTTCTGCCCCGAGCGGTGCGACTGAAAGGGGCACAGGGCCACTTAATGACCACTCTCCCCACAGCCATAGCATACCATCCTCTTCGACATTGCGAAGTGTTGTGTCCCTCTCGTCGATGTACTTCACACCAGGCACGGCTGTGGTTCTCATGCGTGGATGGAATGTGGTGAGGTCTTGAGGTGTATTCACGTCGACGGGTGCCGTTGTCCCGTTTTCCGGGACTCCCATGCTGACGTCGAGAGCTTTCTAGGGAGTTGTTACGACGTGACCATAAAGGATTAGGGACATCCATTTGTTGCCGGATTGTTGGCGAGTCAAACATGACATGCTTCTGTCGAGGTACTTGCTGCACTGTGCCAACCTGCTTCCTGTTTAGAGGTGTTGGAGCCATCTGTAGAGGGCCATCACTATAAAACTACAAGGGTGGTGTAATTTCCTCAGCACTGGAGATGCAAAACCTAGTGGCAACGGCTGTCCCTGGTGTATTGAATGTGAAGGGTAGAGCCCATGACTCGAACGGGTTGCATTTCGAATGGTAGGTAAGAATGTCTTGATGCCAACGGTGGCGTCCCATGCCGCTTGACACTTTTGCGCCATCTGGCTTGTGGTTGCAAAGTCCAACGAGAGCAGCTGATGCCGTAACCAAGTGGGCAACCCGGCAGTAAAGGTTCTCCTGAGAAGAGCTTCTACGTCTCCGACTTCGTAGGGGTAATCTTTGGCGCCTTAGAGTATAGCCATCTCGACTGCTTGGAATCATTTTCGGCTGGGATAGCATTTCAAAGAAATGTTCGCGCGTACTAACACCCCTGAATTTGGCCCTTAACTTTGCTTTAAAATCTTGCCAGGACATTATGCTCTGGAACATGGGTCCAAGCAGCACCATCTGTGCGTAGCCTCGTGCTCTTCCCCTTGCCATGCGTATTATTAAAGCTTCATCGGTGGCCGGCTGCGTGAGCATCTCTATGGTAGATATCCAAACTTCCACCTCCCGGTTGCTCTGCAGAGCTTGTGAGGCAGGCGTCTCACCGGAGAACACCGGGATTTCATCTCGGCCACTCAAAGCTAGGCGGGTGATTGCAGGTGCAGCTGGGTGAACACCCAAAGCATGAGTGGGGTAGATATACGAGGTAGCTCCTGAGGTATTAAATGGGGAACCTGTAATGCGTTTCTGTGACCCACGGGGATTGGCTCTTCCCGCGACGATGGCTGGCACCGGACATTCTCGCTTCGAGTAGCAGCTATCACTTCTTCTAGGACGGAGATACGACTTAGAGCAGCGCCAAACATATCATGAACATCTGGTGGTGGCCGTGGTGCTGCAGCTCGAGGCTCGCCACTATTTTGTGGTTCTCCTTGCACGGGTGCATCCCTACCAGAGGCTTCCTCGACAGCCGGCGGGCCAGTAGGCGTCGTGGCACGTGACGTAGGAACCGAGCCCCTGTTGGAGTTTCTACCCACACACACACACACACACACTCTCTCTCTCTCTCTCTCTCTCTCTCTCTCTCTCTCTCTCTCTCTCTCTCTCTCTCTCTCTCTCTCTCTCTCTCTCTCTCTCACACACACACACACACACACACACACACACACACACACACACACACACACACACACACATATACTGTGTTACCGGAATGTGGTACCATCCGTACAAGCTTAGCCGGGGCAGTCCCTAAATTTAGCTCTCATCCTGAATGGTTGGTTAAAATTGAAAGAGAAAGATAAACATTTCAGAACTTGTTAACTGTCATGGTCATAAACTTAATTATGAAAATTATTTGTTCATAACTTCATAGATTTTAGAACTACACCATATACAACCTGGTTATACAGTGATATATTATAACTATATACGTTTTTTAGTTTTGCTATCACGGTATTTCTATTTTTTTATCCTGGTTTATTATTCCAGATATCTTTATGTTAGTTTAAGAGACATTAATGACTAATGAATGACCATAATCAGAATTAGCTTTTGAAATGCTTCATCTTTTCATACTATAAATAAAGTATCTATATTGCACATATATGTACAGTATACTTACAATTAGCAACTCGACTTCACTTTATTAAATTGCAAATTATGAGGGTATGAGGTAATCATCCACATCCATGTTATTCCGTGTTGCCATTGCTGAAGACACTCTTTCATGTTAATCCCCGCCTCATACAAGATAAGAAATTATAACAAATTGATAAGTGGTAATAATCCTGAGGGCGGGGAAGGAGGTGCGACTGTTGCTGTTTGGTCCTTTCTCTTCCTCATAACACCAATAAATAGGACATAAACGGGAAGTGTTGGCACTCCGAGTAATGGGGGGGGGGGGGGGTGGTTTGCGAAGTTCTAGCTTCGCCCGGGCCTTCTAGATATGGCCCGGCCTGTGTCAGCTTTTTTACGGCTGTCTCATTGAGTTGTCTGACACTCGGTGCTTACCGTGGCGGCGGGATTGCCAGCAAGCGCTCCTGCCGCCATGGTGTAAGCATTTCGCATAGCCTCTTTACCAGCACGGCGGCTGTTGTGGGCGGTCCATGTCTCAGGAATTGTGTATGGTTACAATTTTCTAGGTAGTGGACTAGTGTGGCGTTCGGCTCGCCGCAGTGCTTGCAGCACCATTCATCGCGTTCGATTGTTGGGATAATCTGCCATGCACAGTGGTAAGCTAGGCGCATTCTGTGAAGAATGACTTCGGTACCTCTGTTGCTTACTTCAGAGAGTGCCAGTGGTTCAGAGCCTGTGGCGTCTGAGTACCAGCTGGCCGAGGGGGAGGTTCTCGTTTCCTCTCTGTGGAGCTGCCGTAGGAAGGTACGACCGACCAAGGCACACTTCTCCATAAGTAATTTTCGGCTCGGTTTTATCGTCATGGGATTTGGGGGCATACCCCTGCCAGCGGCGGCTAGTCTGTCAGCAAGCTCGTTCCCTCTGATGCCGATGTGGCTTGGGACCCAATTGATGATAATTCTTCTACCCTGAGCAAGAATTCTCTGTGCCATTGTGAGAATCGTGGTCAGTAGGTAGATGTTGTCTGTGGGTGAGCTGTGCTGAAGACAGTCAATGGCTGCCCTGGAGTCTGTGTGTATGACCACGTGTCCTTCCCTTAGGGACGCGTGGCCTAGGGCTCCCATGATTGCAACTGCCTCTGCCTGTAGCGAGGAGGCGTTGTCTGTTACCCTCATGGATCGCGTGGCATCCCTAGCTGCAAAGCCGGCGCCTGCAGTGTGGCTCAAGGGATCGACCGATCCATCCGTGTAGTATGTTCTACTACCCGGAGGAGTGATGGCTGCAATGACCCTGTGGGCTTCTGCCTTTAGGCTAGGCATGGGGTATAGGCTCTTTTTCATTGACAGGTTCATTATGTTGAACTCTATCAGGCTCAGTGCCCACGGCGGGGCTTCGGCAAAGTCGGGGTGGGGGGAGTCCATGCCCTTAGCAAGAAGCTGTTCTTTGAGCTGATGGCGTATCAACACCCTGGCTGTATGAGACAGCCAGGAGTTGTTTGCAACGAGCTCGTTGTCTTGTTCGAGGCACCTGACTAATTTTTGTCTTAGGCTTGTGTTCCTGGGAGCCTGGATGACCTTTGACAGAAATTGTGTTGCCGTTAGATCGATTCGTGAGTCCAGGGGGAGAAGGTTTGCCTCCATCAGGAGGTTGAGAACCTTCGTCCACCTCGGGGCACCCAGAATGATCCTGGCAGCTTCATTTTGGACTGTTTCTAATTTGTCTGTGTGCTTTTTCTTTGCAGCAATTAGAGCGACTGAGGCATAGTCCACAATGGGCCGGACAGCATGTACATAGAATGATCTTAGTACTTTGTGTCTGGCCCCTATGCGTCTCCCAGTCATTGCTCTCATGACAGACAGTCTTGCTTTGGTTCGGTCAACCAGGTACTGGACCTCCTTATGGAAGGAGAGGGTCCGGTCTATCCTTACCCCAAGGTATAGGTAGTCCTTGACCCATTCTAATTCCACTCCCTGGATTTTCAGTCTTGTGCCTCGAACTCTCTGTCTCAAAGCCATGGCTTTGGATTTGGCAGCAGAGATCTTTAGTCCCGTCCTACAACACTCCTCTGACACGAGGTCCAGACAACGCTGGGCTTTATTCTGGCTGCGTGGTCCAGTGGAGGTGATAGCGAGATCGTCTGCATACGAGATGATCTGGCACCCCACTGGGAGGTTTATGTTGAGGATGCAGGACATTAAAGTGTTGAATAGGGCTGGACTGAGAACCCCACCCTGTGGCGTTCCATTTTCGAGCGGCATGTGCTGCGATAGGTGACCCTGGAATTTGACATTGGCAGTCCTGTTCCTGAAGTAGTCACCTATCCAAGCCAAGAGCTTTCCTCTGATTCCCTTCTGGATCAGGCTTTCCTGAATGGCAAGCGGACTTGCCAGTTCAAAAGCCTTCTCCAGGTCAAGGAATACCACCACAGCTGGGCCCTTGCTGATTGTGCTTAAGAGCGTGGCTAAGCTGTGTGCTGTGCCCATGCCCCTTGTGAACCCGTGAAGGTGTTCGTGCGGGGGTCCCGTTTTCCATTGAAGCCGGTTTAGTACCATCCTCTCAGCCGTCTTGGCCAGGCAGCTGAGCAGAGAGATGGGGCGGTACTTCCCCGGCTCCTTTGGTTTTGGGACGGGAACTATGGTAGCCCTCTTCCAACTCTGGGGTAGAGTGGAAGTTTCCCAGGACTTGTTGATGAGTTGCAAGAGTGCACGCTCACCTGCTAGTCCTAGGTGGGAGATAATGGGGTACGAGATCCCATCAGAGCCCGGGGCTGTGTTGGAACTGGTTTTATAGGCTGTCCTTAGTTCCCTCAGAGAAAAGATAACGTCTGAGTTATCGGGTTCGGCTGCCCTTTCTCTGATCTGAGCGTGTCTGTCTGGCTGTAGACGCTCTTGTCTTGCCCTCAGCTCGGCTGGCAGACTGTTGCTGCTCGTTCTCGCAGAGAACTCGTGCGCCAGTCTGTTAGCCTCTGCTTGGGGGTCGTGATGGGTGCACCTCGGGGCTGAGCGGCTGGTAGCTCGCTTGACCCGTTGCCACAGCTCTGAAAGGGTGGTTTGGTGGTCGAAGGACTCACACCATTCCAGCCACTTTTCCTGCCTGACTCTGTTGGCAGTTTCCTTGGCATCCGTGACAGCTTCCCTTAGGAGGGATAGGTTGTCAGGGGTTCTTTGCCTTCGGAATAGTTTTCGGCACATGTTCACCCTGTGGTTGACCTCCCTGATCTCGTCATTGAAGTACCAGGCGTCTTTGTGACTTCTGGACCCAGGCCGAGTTTTGGGTATGGTCTGTGAGGCTGCTTCATTAATGGCGTTTAGCAGGCTGGCTTCGAGCACTTCCACATTTTCGCTTTGTGGGGGATTGTTGCATCTCAGACAGAGGGCCAAGGCGTTTTGAAACGCCTGCCAGTTGGCCTTGTCTGTTTTCCATCTTGGATTTGGTCTTAGGATTTCGGCTGGGCCAGCATCCATGAGGGTAGTTATAGTGCCGTAATGGTCACTTGTGACGGTCTCATCGACACACCAGCCAATCCTCCCCACCAGAGTCGCAGTGGCCAGGGTGAGGTCTAGGACCCCTCCTCTGACATGCGTTGGCTCTTGGGTGTTGAGGAGAGCGATCTCAGGGAATGTCTCTAGCACGTCGGCTATGTGATAGCCGGCCGCATCCGGTGCCCGGCAGGGAGCCAGGATGGGGTGGTGTGCATTGAAGTCTCCCCCTATGATCACTCGGTCGTGTGCAGCAGAAGCACAGACCTGGCTGATGTCTAAGCTTTTACAGCGTGGCCGGCTGTACACATTGTACAGTTTAAGGGGCCCCCCGGCCAGGTGAACCTCGACGGCAAGAGATTCAACATCGTCTCCACAGTGCGATGCATCGGCTATTGCGGAGCAGGGGATTGTTGCTCTCACAAGGGTGATCAAGCCTCTCTTGCCAGGTGTTTGTGGCAGTGTGAAGGCATGGTACCCTGAGAAGCGAACAGTGTCCACTGTTAATGTCTCCTGGAGCATGACAATGTCAATGTTCCTTGATCGCACTACTGCTTGGAGAAAAGCGTTCTTTGCAGAGAAGCTATTGATGTTCCACTGTAGGATGCTTAGATGGTGTGTCATGATGTTACTCAGTGATAGTTACATCAGAGACATCGTCGGAGTCTGACAACTCCATTGCGAGGTCCTCGCTGGTTGAGGGCTCCTCGTCTGTTGTCAGGCTATCCTTGGGTCCACTGGGGGGTGGAGAGCCTTTGGTAGCTCTGACTTTGGTTGGTTCGGCTTTTCTCTCAGGCTTTTTCTTGGCTGGCCTTGCTGGCCTTGCCTGGGCAAGGTCAGCGTGATCTGGCTCTGGCTGCACAGATTCAGCCTGTTTTGGCTCTGCCTGTGAAGGCATGGCCTGGTTTGCAGTGGGGAGGGGAGTCTCGTCCTGGGGTGAGGGTGAGGCTGGTTTTTCTCTAGCCAGCTTTCTTCCCTTCAGGGCTGCGACAGTCTGGGTCATTGCCGTCATGGCGACCGAAACTGCCTTCTCGGCCTCCTCACTCGACCTCCCCAGGGCTGTTGCTACTGCTGTGACAACAGCAGTTAACAGGAGAGTCATATCGTCCTCGTCAAAGAGGAGATGATCATCTGTTGGGGAGGTTTTTGTGGTGCTCTTAGAAACTTTTTTCTTTAGTTTCTTTTTCTGCACCTTTGGCATTGTCGGAAACTCCTTTTTGTTGGAGACATCCGGTGTCGGCTGGGGGGCGGCTTCCTTCCTCTTAGGAGGTCGGGGGGCCTTTTCGCTTTTGTTCCTTCCCCAGACATGGGTGCCCGGTGGGGCAGGAACAAAGTCTGATCGGTTTTGAGCAACCTCTTGTCGCCTGAGGGCCGCCTTTTTCCTGACAGAGCAAGTCAGGCTCCAGGCATGATGCTTCTTGGCACAGTTGGGACATTTGGCTGTTGTGTCCCTCTTTTCCTCTTTGTATGCCTTGAGGCATACCTCTGTGTTGTGTGCCTTGCTACAGACACCACATTTAGGCTTGGCTGTACAGTTAGCCTTGTGGTGACCGTATTTCTGGCACTTGAAACACCGAAGTGGTTCTGGCACATACGTTCGAAGGTTGTAGGTGCCCCAGTTACCCAGATCAAGGGTAGTGGTTGGGGCACCTTTCATGGTCACCAGGACTTGCCTGGTTGGGGTCTTCCCCTTCGACATTCGGGAAGCCTGCACGACCTGTGGGTGTGAAGCGATCAGCTCCACATCGTACGAGACTGAGAAACCAAGTAGCACCATCTTGGTTCTCTTATCCTCGGGACTTAGTGGGGAAAGACTCACTTTTCTCCCATCAGTTAGCTCCTTCGTTTCCCGGAGGAAATTTAAGGTAGCTTGATCTTTGGGCATTATGATCATGCCCTGATCTCGGGCGACCCGGATCGACAACCGAATTTTCCGTTGCAACTCCAATGCCCTGACCAATTGGTAGGCATTGTCGAAGCCTTCGGGTTTAGCTGGCACTTTGAACTGGGTGAAGCGTTTAGGGGGTCCCGACTCTTCATCAGAGTCGGTATCCGGCCTCGGACGCTTCGGCCCGCCCTTTCGGCTTTCGGGCTTGTTTGAGGAGGCAGGAGCTGATGCGGCTGGTTCAGCCTGCTCTCCCCTCTCAGTCGGGGAGGCCGTCTGTGAACTCAGGGGCCTCCCTGGCTTAGCTGCTGGCCTGGAGAGGCCAGCTCGCGAGTCAAGATCTTTGACTATTCGGTGGACAGACCCATTGGCTTCGGTCTTGTCCACCTTAGCAGCAGGGGTGACAGTGTCATCCTGTGCTTGGGGCTTTCTTTTGCCACCGGAAGGCGCATATGCCTTCATGGTGACTACCGTGGTCTGGGCCTTGCGCGGTTCGTCAACTGTAAGTTCAGTCTGTGGGGGGTGTTTGATTGTTTTTTCCATGAATTGGTAAGTGCTTCATCCTCTCACGCCCCCACCCACCACGGAGTCCAACAAGGGGAAGCTGAGTGTCAGAACCAGTGTCTAACAGCAACAGGAGTGATGAGAGGATATACGCAGCCAATAGCCATTGTGACGGCACTCACGGACCATTGTGAGTGCCAATGGCGGGGGAGACCAGCCGATTGACCGTGACCGGGCCGGGATCAGGCCGCCTGTCTTGCTGGAATAGAGGACCAAAGAGGCGTGTTGCTAGCCGCAGGGCGTACTCGTTCACGGCATCGCTCAACCTCCAGGACTCCCGTCTCCACAGCGCACAAGGCTGCCACGCACGGCAAACGCGTGGGTAGGTGTAAACCCCTGGGGAGAGACCAGAGGGGATGCCCTTCCACCTACGAGACATCATTGTTTGGAGCCCTTTTGCTCAGCCCTCTGAGGCAGCCACCCAAAGGTTGCTTCACCGCAGTGAGGGAAGAGGAGTCTTGCACTTTTACCAGGCAGTTCCTTTCATCCCTCTGAAGCAACCACCCAAAGGTTGCTTCACCTCAGTGAGGAAGGAAAAGACCTGTGTCTTTTCAAAGTAGTTCACCCTTCCCTCTAAAACAGCCACCCAAAGCTGTTTCACCTCAGTGAGGGAAGGGAGGTTTTGCGTTCTTGTCAGGCACTTCCTTTCGTTCCCCTGAAGCAACCACCCAAAGGTTGTTTCACCTCAGTGAGGAAGGAAAGGACCTGTGTCTTTTCTAAGTAGTTCACCCTTCCCTCTAAAACAGCCACCCAAAGGCTGTTTCACCTCAGTGAGGGAAGGGAGGTTTTGCGTTCTTGCCAGGCAGTTCCTTACATTCCTCTGAAGCAACCACCCAAAGGTTGTTTCACCTCAGTGAGGAAGGAAAGGACCTGTGTCTTTTCAAAGTGTTTCCCCCTTCCCTCTGAAGCAGCCATCCAAAGGCTGTTTCACCTCAGTGAGGGAAGGGGGGTTTTGTCCTTTTTGTCAGCTGGTTCCTTTCATCCCTCTGAAGCAACCATCCAAAGGTTGTTTCACCTTAGTGAGGGGGGGGGGCGGTACTCGAAAACCATTCCGGACGTCTAGACGGGAGCGGTCGCCTGTGTGAAGGGCAGGGCCACAAACCGACCGAGAAGCGGGGCGGCACGGGGAATGGTTACCCCGGCGGCCCCCGGCCGGCTGCGTGGCAGCGAGCCCGCGACCTTTGCCGTGCGTGGTCCGAGTAATGACGCATTACTTGCAACATGTGTGATGCTTCTTGCATCTTGATATATTTATCTGTGCAATATTATCATTTAAGCACAGAGGGACTGATTAAATTACACATATATTTTATTTTTCTGAAAAAATCTACTGGTAGAAAAGGCAAATCTCTGTTTTATGTAGAATCCAGCGTTTTAGGTATAAAAGTAGATTTTGAAAAAATCGAATGACTCTTGTAAACTGAAAGTATATGAATTATTCGTCTCTCGTAATGCATAATAGTTTAGAGAAAATGAAGGTAAAATAAATGTATGGCACTTCCATCACTTTCATTACCCAACCCTAATTCTGAGGTAATTGAAGAGTCTCGTTCTACTAGATTACTGACTTGTATATAGTGTAACTGAAAATATGCGAAAACAAAATGCACCACATATGTACTGATACTGAAATATTAAGAAAAAGAAGTAGAAGTGAGGTTTATATGTAGTAATATGAAATACTGAAATATACACATGGTACATATGGTACGTGTATGGATATATAACTATAGTAATATTCATACAGCCTCTTGCATGGTGAGATTGTGAAGGTTGGACTGAAGCTTTAGGTAATTTTAAATAACAAGTATTAAACCTGAACAGATTGATGTAAGAACTGTGTTCACTGAACAATCGTTAGATACAGGTATGGACGAAAATAAAGATCTCCACAGTGTTTCCATTACATTATTTTTTTAAGATGTGATTGGAACAAGTACATCACATGCACTGTGAAGACATTTTCATTCATACCTTCTTTAGAATGATGTAATTCGAATAAGACCTCTAAAGATTGCAACTCGTTTATCAAGAGGTGGCAGAGGTTGTCTAGTCCGAAATAAGTACCCCCAGAGAGTCAGTGTGCAGTAAAACCTCATGTATGACATTTAACGAGTATTAGCAAGTGCGTTAATCTATAGTGCTGAAATGTTTTTCTACATCAGCTGCTTTGTTTTATTATCCTTTGCTAAGGTCATATGTGTTAAAAAAGGAAATCCCCCCAAATCCCCCAAAATCACCTTAGCTCAGTGGTTCTCAAACCAAAGTGTCATGGGGTAATGCCTTGGGGTAATAAAACATATTTCCTGTCTAAATTTTTAGTCAGCTCTCATTCATCTGACATGTAAGCTGTGTTTATTTAGTTTAGTTTTGAGCTCCAGTAACTCATAGAACAGTTGAAAATGGGAGTTTAAGGGTCCATCAGGTGAGAAAAGTTTAGAAATCACTGTCTAAGTCTTCTGAGGAAGTAAAGGTGGATGGACAAGTATAATAGGCTCATATACATTATTGTCTATTACCCGTGTTATTCATATATACAAGGTCATGACTATGGGATAATTTCTTCTGCCTGTGAGCTGAGGAGGCTTCTCTCCCACATTCCTGTATTTTCTCATCTGTTTACTCTGTGTCTCAATCCTCAGAAAGTTAAGTATTTTGCCTTGTATTAGTTTTATGCCTTCCTCCTCCCTCTCCCAGTGTCTGTTGGATCTATGTTCCTTGTGAACTTTTCCCTCTCCTTACCCTCTATCCCTCACATTTTTTTTTCACAGGCAAGAGGTGGATGGGCAAAGTGTGGCTGCCCAGTGGTTCCCCTTGCTTATCCACTTCATCTTTGCTTAAACTGCAGCTTTCGTCAGGATACTTCTGTTTCCCGTCCTTTTTCCCTTTGATGAGATGAGCACAGTTAGGAGGGCTGCCAATATCATCCACTTGGTTCATAGGGAAAGTAATATTGCTATCTTATGATATCCAGCTGTAAAAACTCCAATGTGTTTCTGTGTCATGTGCACTGCCCTTGCCATGCTCCATGGGCATGCATCAGGTCTCTCCAACCTGCTTTCCTACAGAACCTGCAGCATCTAGCTGGTAACAATGCTGGCCCTGTTTGGAGGATGTAGGGTCAGTTCTCTTACTACCCACCTTGAACCTTCTCGTTTCTCAGTTGCTTCCTACCCAGATACACACCCTAGAGTCTGCTCTACTCCTTGCCCTTCCCTTCTCCCAATAGTTTTAGAACAGGGACGTCACTTGAGCACAGGTATAGGTGGAGGCCTTCCTTGTCAGATGCAATGTGTATGCTTCTTTAGTGTCCTGTTGGCAGTGAGGGAGCTTGCTTCCTTAACCACGAATCCATCTCTTACTTTAGGGGTTGTTGATAAAGAAATAAGGGAATAATAAAAAAAAACACGAATATGCTAAAGACCTTTTTACTGTATTGTTTCTATGAAGCTACACAGTATTGGGTTCCAACCACAACCTACAGGTGGTATTCTCTACCTTTTGAGAATTCTCCTCCACCAGTGGTTAAGAAGTCCTTGCTTCATGTTCTCCACCCATGGGACAAACTCTCCTAACTTGAGTCTCATCACTCATCCGAAAAGTATTATGATATGAATATTATACGTGACTTTCATATTTACTTCACTGTCTTATAGAGTAAATAAAGACATTTCAGTAATATAAGCAAAAGTATTATTTTTGTGATTTGAGAGTTTAGCCTTGAGTACCATAGCTATAATAGTGGTCCTGATCTCTCTCATAAGGGAACTTTCCATTGAGGGAGTATGATCCACATCTTCCCAGATAACTGGATAATGGCGCTCCTCATGCCTTCTTCCCTCCTTGACTTAATGAGCCACCTGAAGGTAACTCAACAGGTTAGAAAGAAGAATATATCCACCTGTCACCAGTGGATTGGGCTTTGAACCTGGCTCTGTCTATGGACCTGCCATCATAGTTCGGCCCTTTGCAAATGGACAGGTGGGAGAACATTTATCTGTTCCTTTCCATCTGATAACCATCATGCTGCAGGTTGCTGAGGTTCTTCCAAGGAAAGTGCTGTCCATTGCTCCCTGGTGAAAGTCCCATCCATGGCTCCACGACTTGTTAAATGTGGAGTCCTCATCCACCGAGATAGAATGGCAAGAGGTCCATGTTATGTTATGTGTAGAGTTTCTGCTGCCATACCAGTGATGGTGGTGCATAACATCATCAGTAACTACATTAATTTTATGAGGTGGCAGCATTATTCAGCAGTCTACATCTGGATGTTCTGACAGACCTAAATCTGGAATACCTATGTGTGGTTTGAATATTTAATTTTCTCTTTGAAATTGTGAATGATAACAATGAGGCTGAAGTAAACTGCCAGACTGAAGTAAAGGGCTGGAACAGGAGACAGCTGCAGGAAATCATCACATGGATTATCTGCAGGTGGACAAAACTATAAAGCATTGGTTCTGTATGGACCAATTATTTAAATCTCCCAGGAGGTTGGTTTGTGAATTGATAAGGGTTTATAAATACACTGCAGAAGGGAGAGTAATGTATCTACCTGCAACTTCAGTCCATGCCAGTATTAGTGTTAACCACAATAATGTTGAACTACTGACTGACCCTGTTGTAACCAAAGACAGTGTTGTTAAGGAAAAGGTATGGAGGATTCTCTAAGCATGTTATCAGTCTTGGCTGCTTTGCCTCCATCACTGTACCCAGTCAGAGCAATATTCTATACTGAAGTCAAGGGCTACTAATATCTATATGCAGAAATGGGTTTGGTATAGAACATTCCTTTCACATAGGGTTTACATGGGTTGGTAGGAGCATACAAGGCAATATGAGACATTAAGCTGAACAAATGCTTTAGCCTCAGTGCTATTATATGCTCCTCAAATCTAAGCTGGCTGTGGCTACTCCCTGTACTGTCAACCACTATAGCCAATGGCCAGTGGCATAAAGCCACCCTTATTGATTTCTGTAGTAGTAGTGGCAGTCAGTCATACTGTTGATGGTTAATGGTTAAAAATAAATGTGCTAGACATCAAAGGTATGGTAAATTGTGGCAAAAAGGGTAAAAATGAGTATGATTATGATAAGTGGACTGTAGGGGATGAAGAGAAAGAAAAGAAAAGGAGAGGAAAAGACCATGCAATATTAGTTAAGGCAAGGGCTGAAGTCAAAGGCAGGGGACGATCCCCCACGTTGAACCCCAGTCCCTGTCTCCTATGCCCCCCCCAATGACAACAATGAACAAGGGATGGGAGGGGGGGGGGGGGTTCTACACCCACCAGATACGATTGCCAATCTTCACACTCCCCTGCATTACTGCAGCTGAAAGTGGGTGGTGAATTATGGGTCCCAGCATCAATGTGCAGGTTTTCAGAATAAGGCATATTTTCTATTCCTTTTTTTAGGCTTATGGATACCCTCCCCATGAGACTAGTTTGCTGGGTAATGGGAAATAAACCCTATCCTTGGCATTTTCTGCCTTCAGCATCCACTGGCTAATTTTGTAATGAAATATTAATATTTAGATTATTTACTTTCATTTGTGGGGGTTACACAAGTAAGATCAAAAACTTGCCTGAAGGTCGAAATTGAATGGGAGGTTGGGAGCCTACATGTCAACAAGAAAAAAAGAATGGAAAAGGTTTTAGAGTAGATAGTGCTTGGGCTTAAGACTCAGATGTAAGTGTAACAAGACATGAGCGATTAGGAAACTTTGCCTACTTGCTTTTAGAGATATTGTTGAAAGAGGAGGGTGTCATCGGAATAAGGGGCTGTTGGGGGAATCACAAAAAATTGGTCCCACTTATTTAGGCTAAATAGAGTACTCAAAAGATTTGTAGAAGTGGGAACTGTAGAGGGGCGAGGACAGGAGAAGGTAGGAGTGAGACAGTACTGTAGGGGTGAGGCAATAAGGTTAAAGAGTTTTAATAAGGGAGGAGGAGGTAGATTATGATGACTTAGGGTTAGAGGATACTGGGAATGAGGAAGGGGAGTCTTTTGAAAGATGAGTTATAACCTGGGTAGATGATTCGGGTTGGGTTAGGATGACAGTACATGTCTAGGAAGGGGGTGCAGTAACAGTGGTTGGAGCCGCGATCAAAGGAGAGTCAGAGGTCAGTAAACCAAAGGAGTTGATTCAGAGAGGCTAGTTGATATAGTGGCAAGTCTCAATGCCCCTATTAAGCATACGAAATCTTCATTTCTGGCCATGGTAAGCCTGAAATATGTGGGTCCCCTTGAGGGGTAAGGGCTAAACAATTAACCAAGGGAATAGCCCTGCCCATGACTCCCGTTCATGACTGGCACAAAGTCAGTCTTTCATCCTTTCAAAATGGCTCCCTCACCTTAGGAATTGGACAGGGGAATGGTTGGAAAAATAAGAGAAGAAAAGGGGAAGAAGAAAGGCAGTGCAAATTAGTTGAGGCAAGGGCTGAGCCTCAGAAGTAGGTGAGATCCCAGCATTGGGCCTCAGTCTCCTAAACCCCCACAACAACGGGCAAGGGGTTGGGAAGAAAAATGGAAAAAGAAAGTTGTAACATCATACTTTTGGTGTATTTAATATGATATCTGCTAACAGGATGTTAATAAAATGTGCTATAACATACATTATACAAAATGTATAATGTGCTTGTACATAGAGTACAATTTTTTACACAGACTAACCTGTGCTAGAATATTCTTATATTATATAAATTCTTCTTTGCTGTTTTTTTTATAAAAAATTAAGACATAAAGCAATGAAAACCATTAATATACATTTTATTATGCCTCATAAAAAGAAAATGTAGCTCATATGATAACTACACTTGTGTTAAGTAAACATTTTTTTTTACCTACAGATGTTCATGGTTTTCATGGTTTAGATTAGAACATCTATGCTTATCTGCAAATTAATGCACTGTAAGAGGAACATGAAGTAATAATAATATGAAGTCATATATTATATTTCAAATACTTATTGTACATTTTTTTTCACAAATAATCCATAATCATAAAATTATACATAGAATTAAATCAGTAGCCTATATTATCACAATTAAAAACATCCTTTATTTATGTCTTTTTTATTACTTTTCAAGACAATATTTCCATAAAGACCAAACTCTTTCCATTCTAACAGCCCGACAAAAACGCATTTATATGCTGCCCCATACTTTTCATGCTGTTAAACCCAAATCCATCGAGCATGGCATGCACATACTTGCCATGCCCACTGTGAGTATAATTTATTAATTGCTTTTACACACAGATGGCTACACTTGTACCAAGTCACCAATGAACCAATTACGAGTATTGCCCATCTCACTTGTTTACCTTTTTCCATGATTTTCAAAACTATTTTGTTATTTTATATTTCTGTTACTAATGTCCATAACATTACAGTAATTATAATGTCTATAATAAAAATAGCACCACCAATATTCAAAGCATTAATAAAAAAAAGCCTTTTTCCTGCCAATTCAAGGAAAGGTGAAATCAGGTAAGGTCACACGGTCTATTAATTGACTCCTTTGTGGCTACACACTAGCAGAGCCATCTATGTGCTGAGACATTTCCCAAAAAAAATTGCGACATTCAGTTAAACAGTATATCATAAATCTATCTTAACCCAATGTCAGTGGGTTTATGTACTGTCCCCTTTAGATTTTAGTGAGTTTTGTTACATACAGATGTATGCTCAGCCAGTAAGGAGTCTATCAGTTGGCCCAAGTGACCAATCCTGATTTCCCCATTCCCAATACTATTAACATTGACATTGTTATCATTCTTATTGATATTATGATTATTAAATTGTTATTACAATATTAATAAGATTAAAGACAATAAAATAATAAAAATAAAGATTTCAAAATATGAAGGGAAAGGGTAAACAGATGAGATAGGTAAGACTAATAGCTGTAGAGCCATATATGTGTAAAGACAATTGATAAACTTTTATTACAATGGCCAAGGTATTGTAGTCTTGCCAACCACCCTAATTGCAAATTGTTAAATTGCAAATCAAATGTTTGATTCCTTAATGAGTTTTAATAGTAGTTTTGTTATAATTTGTGTGTGTGTGTGTGTGTGTGTGTGTGTGTGTGTGTGTGTGTGTGTGTGTGTGTGTGTGTGTGTGTGTGTGTGTGTGTGTGTGTGTGTGTGTGTGTGTGTGTGTGTGTGTGTGTGTGTGTGTGTGTGTGTGTGTGTGTGTGTGTGTGTGTGTGTGTGTGTGTGTGTGTGTGTGTGTACATACATATATATCAAGAATACTGCTTTAAAATTTCTGTACATATCTTTTAACCCATTGCTGCCAGGAGGCATGTATGTATATGCCATGGCATGACTGGACTATATTCTGGGTGCATGTATGGTCATACCATGCATGCTATCGTGACGACACGATCCCTGGCAGCGGGGCCCGGGCCATTGTGAATACAACCCGGGAGAGAGGGCTTTCGTATTGGGAAACCACCCAGCGGCATTGGGTTAATCTAAAAAAGATTATTATTTTCGTGATATGATATTTTAGCTGTTAGGTGTGTTGATATTTTAGTTCTCTAGGTTTTAGGTGTCTTTATATTGAAACAAGACTGAAGATGTAAATGTATTCAAAATAGGCAAGTTATATCTACATTATAGTGATCTATAAGGAAATCACTTAGTACAGACTGCAATTCCTAAAATTTCCATTTAGTTGTTTGTTTCTATATTTTATATTTCACCATGAACTATTATTTTGTTAATACATAGGTTACACTTTATTTTTAAATAATATTATTCTTAAAATGATGATTGTTTGGTGATACAAAAGAAAAATAATTATTCTAATTAAAAGATCTGACCTGTCTCTACTAAGTAAAATAAATATACAATGTTTAACACAACATAAAATCAATTTAGGGTGCAAATATCAACAAATACAAATAGGTTACTGATATTACTATACATGGGAAAGTTCTATCATATCATTTATTCAGAATATGAACAAATTGAACAATATAATTTTTTATATCACCTTCAACTGGTGTAGTTACTTTGTTAACTTAAATTTCTAAATACATTAGTCATATATTCCATAAATCTATTTTCATGTTCCAAATTCATTAGTCATTTATTTCTTGAAATTACATTAAATTACATAAACCTATATTCAAGAAGTCAAACAACTGGTGTAAATTCTTACTAGAAAATCTATGTAGTTATGACTGATCAATCTATTACAGAGTAAGAAGAAAAAGGTGCATTAATCTACTCATATTCTATACATTTTCTTGGAAAAACATTTCAGTAAGATTTACATTCCTGCTCAGGTAAGCATTGCTTGCCTTCTGCCAGTCCCTGTGTCAGTGATTCAGTATATTAAAATGTTAAAACAAAAAATCAGTTCAGAAAATATTTGTGCTTCAAATTTATGAGTATAATCTTAGCAACTATAAGAATATGTTTCCTTGGGAAATTCAGAATGTGTGAACAAATATTCAGCTTTGCAAGGTTGATGATTACTCAATAGGTCTGTAGATGAGAGTGGTTACACACTTCTTGCGGAAACGAATTGATGTTGAAAGAACCATCATGCCATCACGGATGCTCAGAGCATACATGTGGTTGAGCATTACATGGTTAGGTTCAGGAAGTAGTGTTGGTTCACACTGTTGGGGAAAATTATATTAAAGGTACATATGTATTACTGAAACCAAAATTTGCAATACAATAATACCTGAAAAATCATTTCAGAATAGATATATGAATGCATAATATCTCTCTCTAACCTATTAAACTTACCGAGATTGGTGTATCCTTATTGAGTATGACCTGCAGAAGGTGTGGGGGTAAGACAGGGGGTCCTCGAACCTTCTCCCACGTGTGGTACTCAGGGATATCCTGACTGTATTCATCCTTCTTTTCGACTGCAACAGAAAGGCTCACTTCAAGAAAAAGCAAAAAATAATTTGTATTTCTGAAATTTCCAGAATATATATCACAAATGACTAATAATCTGGTTAAAGCCTTCAAGTATTTTATAAGTTTATCTTGGTTTTTCTTTTATTTTTTGTACTTTTAACTTTTTATTACTTTTGCTTATTCAGACCTGGCTCCAAAAGTACTTATAATGCATCCTATCCTTAAGGTAAAAAATATGTCAATTCATCCCAATCTCTGATTTGCCAAGCCTTTCTTTTAGTCTAAGTGGCTAATATACACACACACACACACACACACACACACACACACACACACACACACACACACACACACACACACACACACACACACACACATATGTATATATATATATATATATATATATATATATATATATATATATATATATATATATTTTTTTTTTTTTTTTTTTTTTTTTTTTTAACCCAATGCCGTCGGGGAAAATGAAAAAAAAATGGGGAAAATGCTGTGCCCATTTTCTATATTTTTTGTGAAATGTCTGCTCATAGATGGCTTTGCTAGTGCTTAGCCACAAAGGAGTCAATTAATAGACCTTGTGACCATACGTGATTTGAATTGGCGGGAAAACGTGTTTTTTACTAGTGCTATGGATATCGATGGTGTTATTTTTATTATAAACATTATAATTATTATAATGTTTTTTAATATTAGTAACAGCAAAATAAGATAATGTAAAATATTTTGTAAATCAAAGAAAAGGGTGAACGGGCGAGACGGGCAGTACTCCTAACTGGCTCATTGGTGACTTAGTACAAGTATAGCCATCTATGTGT
>NC_061850.1:15251190-15256190 GCF_019202785.1 Penaeus chinensis | reverse complement strand
AATTTTACCCATTGTAAAGTAGTCTGATTTTCTACTGTGATAAAATGGACAATAGAAGCTTTGAGGATACACTTTTGAAACTTTAACTTTCTTTAATACTGATTTGTTTTCAATCTTCATGCATGACCCTTTTACGAAGTTGTAAAGTCTTACATAGACACAAATAGCCCAAATCTCATTGATCAGGTCACTCATGCCTCAGGTTGTGGGTTTGTAAGCCCATAGTGAACGCCCAAATCTACAGTGCGCATCTGTTTGTGGGCGCTGGCCCATAATGAGTGCCTGATCTGCAATCTACATTGTCATCAGGAAGTTATTGATCAGAAATAGTGTATTTGTACAATTTTTTTTTTTTTTTTTTGTATACTAAGGAATAAGGCTGCTTATTCTTCAGAAAATTCCTATTTTTCGTTTAGTGTATTTGTATATATCCATTTAATTTTGAATAATACTAGTGCTGATGAATATCAATGGTGTTATTTTTATTATAGAATTTATAATTACTATAATGCTATAAACATTAGTAACAGCAAAATAAGATAATGTGAAATACTTTCATAAATAAAGGAAAAGGGTAAACGAGCAAGACAGGCAGTACTTGTAATTGGCTCATTGGTGACATAGTACAAGTGTAGCCATCTATGTGTAAAAACAATTAATACGGTAAAGAAAAGTCACAGTGGGCATGGCGTGTATGTAAATGCCATGCCTGTCGGTAATGGGTTAATGAAAGTGTTACAATATCTGGGCTCATACTACATTCAGTGAAGTGCAGTAAACCACACTGTATATACCCAATGGAAATCAGAGGTTTGCCACTTTGCCAAACCACCAAAAAGTAGTCACTTTTAATTTTGGAAAGGATTGAATACTGTAATGGATGACGAACCTGGATAGGTAATTTAAGATAGAACAATTGGGAGGAGTTTCCAGGCCAGAGACCTTACTAGGAAAATATGACAGTCAAAAGGGGGATTCAGGAATAAAGCCATTTGGTTGTTCGTATGTATATATGTTTGAATCGTCAGGAACATAACCTTTGATTGGGATTTCCCATTTCTTATACTTTCTTTATCATCCACGAAAGACTCCTGGCTCACTTTTCATATGCCTTTAATGAACAATTTATCCCATACGGCCCAAACTTAATCATCTATTTCCCAGCAGGATCCTCCAAAATTGCTGGATGGTATTTGACTCCCTAAATCATGGGGAACAGGAGTAAAAGAAAAACATAAATTCCCATTTCCTCCAGAATATCTGAACACCTCCCAAAAGACCTAGTTCCAGCTCTACCTTCAGAGGAAGTATGGGGTCACAGAGGGTGGGGGTGGGGCCACAATTGTAAACTTCATATTTGCATAATCTATTATTGTTACTAGTTTCCCACATTTTCTCTGGTATAATTCAGGCCAGAAATCTAGGCTAGTATTGTTGCTACAGATGGGTTCCATAGACTGAAACTACTATATAAGCACACTGAACACCCAAAACAAACAATCTGTCAATTACAATGGCAACCCGGACCTTCCCTGAATAAAAACCTAAACAATAAAGACAATTACACAAACTTTTCCAACCATAACGTCACAGATGTAATAATTACGACGAACTGGCACGTCTACAGCCATAGGGCTTCTCTGCCTTTCCACCTTTAAACACCAATATCGTCAATAATTGTTTTATTCTCACAACAATCTTAACTTCTTCATGATATATGTAAATGAGCAGCTTGTGTACGAATTGAGAAACTTACGCACCTACAATGACAGTTTCCAAACACAGGATGACCTTCAGGGTGGATCGGGGAGCTGACGACGGAGGATCTGGATTGTTTTGGTTTCAGGAGGAGTCGCCAGCGTTCGCATAGGCTGCCCCAATTCGGCGAGCGACTGCCGTGCGGGGAAAAGATTCAAAACATATGATATACATATATATATATATATATATATATATATATATATTATATATACATATACACACATATATGAGTGTGTCCGTCAATCTATACATATAGATATACACATACACACACACACACACACACACACACACACACACACACACACACACACACACACACACACACACACACACACACACACACACGCACACACGCACGCACGCACGCACGCACGCACGCACGCACGTACACACGCACGTACGCACGTACGCACGCGCACACACACACACACACACACACACACACACACACACACACACACACACACACAACACACACACACACACGAAAATGTAACATGAAGGAAATATACTTTATTGGATATTGAGCTGTAATTTTAGCTTTTGGTAATTACCAAGCCTGTTAACATTTTCACTGTAGCATTAGGATTGTTTGTTTGTAGTTCCACAAGCAGCATCACTTTAACCCAGAAGTTTATAAACAATTCAAGCATGATACAGAAAACACAGTTCGTCTAAGTAATTATATACAATTCGCAATGGCTGCAAATCACTCCTTCGTTGAACACTGTAGTGAAACCCGATTCTATTAATTTCCATTCACGGCGAAACTGTTAATTTTCTACAAAATGGTGCTCTTTTGCAGCAGTCTCCGATGGAATTTTCGGATGATATTGAGTAAAACGCACTCCATTCAAATAACTTAGTAGTGGGTAAAGCCCCCATAGTTTTGCCCTCCACAATACACAAGTATTTGTGTTACTACCAAATGCTAAAAGTGATCCACTCGGATAGACTAGACTCTTTAAGTAGGGCAAAAGTTGTATTGAGATGTTAATCAAAGGTAAGGTTTTATCCGTACATTTTCGTTTCTTTGCTAAAAGCCTCGAAAATTTGCATTGATGAAATTCTTGGTTTAGTCTTATTCGGTGATCTAGGTATGAGCACCACCCCTATAACTAATACAATTCTCTGGTCACGTTCACACCAGTGCTGAGAAGTGTGGGGATGTACCTTGCCTCATCCACGAGGCCACGGGAAGATTAAAAATGTACAGCACGACAAAGAAAGCTAAGTAACCAAAATTAATTTACGTTGTGAATAGTTTCAAATTGTTTCGAATATTTTCTAAAATTAAACATGGTCCACCGGAAATTGTCAGCTGGGCAACTGACAAGAAAGGAATTAATGATATTCTAGCAATTGCCTAACTAGAGATTCCTTCTCTAGTTAGTTGGAATCAGAATTAGAAATGAGAAAGCCGTAAACAAACTGTTCTTGGTAACTAGCTCTATGAATAACCATCTCAATATTATAATATAATTTTACAAGTACCTACACATTTCTTAACAACAGACAGTGATTTTGCATATCACGATGGGCTCTAGTAATTGATGCTGTTGTCTTCCTCTGGTATAGTACCATGATTAGATACCAAGGACAACTTCTAACTTGTTTTGAACGCGCCGAATAGAGGACATAGTATAAATGTGATGGGTAACACCAAAAGATGTGCATCTTCTGATGGAGATTTAATCGAAACGCTTCAATTACACATCTTACATTATGAAATTATTCATTCTCATGTATAGTTCTCTTAATTATTTTAACTATCTTTACAACCATCTCAGTTCAGTCCGCAGGGCTAATTATCTTCCTGCTTGTAGGGAATTTACAGAATCAGTGTCCTGTTTTCCTACAAGAATCTGACATATCACCATGTCAGTGAGAATCTGACATCTACACACATATGTATATATATATATATATATATATTTATTTATATATATTAATACACATATGAGAGAGAGAGAGAGAGAGAGAGAGAGAGAGAGAGAGTATGTGTGTGTGTGTGTGTGTGTGTGTGTGTGTGTGTGTGTGTGTGTGTGTGTGTGTGTGTGCAAGTAGAATAACGAAGGGAAGTGCAGGAAAGCACACAAATATGCCTCTCTCTCTCTCTCTCTCTCTCTCTCTCTCTCTCTCTCTCTCTCTCTCTCTCTCTCTCTCTCTCTCTCTCTCTCTCTCTCTCTCTCTCTCTCTCTCTCGCAGGACTCGGTCGCTGTTGAGAAAGGGCAAGAAACAGTTTATTAGGAGTCTTGCAGAGGTCAAAATCCATTTCTTACTAAATAACCTCGTGCTGAGGTGCGGGAACGTTGGTCTGATTACTTTGAGCAGTTGCACCAGGTTGATCCACCAACAGTTAGCTTGTATGCGAGTGGTGTCGAAATCACTTCCCTATCTGAAGGCAGGGAAGTGAACTTCAAGCTGAAGGGTGGTAAAGCAGCTGAAATGGCTACCATCTGGCACTCTGGTACCATTCCCCCAAACCTGTTGAGGAATGTGGTCATCCCTCTCAGGAAGGGGAAAAGGGATCGATGGGGCTGCAGCAATATCTGGGGCATTACACTGTTCAGTATACCATGCAAGGTGTTCGCTCACATCTTTCTGAGATGTATCAGAGATCACCTATTGAGTCATCAGAGGCCGAAGCAATCTTGATTCACTCCTGGTAAGTCTACAGTAAACTGTATCCTGGCATTTCGAGTTCGGTTGTGGCCTGCTTGCAGCCTACAACAATCTCAAAAAGGCGTTCGATACAGTGCTTCGTGAACCACTCTGAGAGATCCTGGGACTGAGAGAAATCCAACAAGGATTATTGGATTAATAGCAAGTCTGTAAACTAGTACTGAAAGTGCTGCAAAGTGCCATGGGGGCCTGTCGAGCTTCTTCCCTGTTAGTTCAGGAATGAGGCAAGGCCGGGCTCTTGCATGGACTGGGTATTAGGCAGAGCTACAGTCCTAAGTCCTTGTAGAGCAACGCTAGGCTATATTAAGGTTACCGACCTTGACTTTGCTGATGTTACTATTTATCTGAGTCTATGGAAACCGTAGAGGCGGCTCTAGATACAATTAGCAGTGAAGCGAAGCCCCTGGGTCTAGAGGTCTCATGGACCAAGACCAAGATCCAGAAATTTTGGTGCCTGCTAGGAGAACCTGTTCAGTTGGTACGTGTGTGCGGCGATGATATTGAAGTTACAGAGAGCTTTTAATTCATTGGATTTTGCCCCAAAATATTCT
>NC_061850.1:15233690-15238690 GCF_019202785.1 Penaeus chinensis | reverse complement strand
CTCTCCCTCCCCTCCTCCCCCTCTCCCTCCCCTCCTCCCCCTCTCCCTCCCCTCCTCCCCCTCCCCCTCCCCTCCTCCCCCTCTCCCTCCCCTCATCCCCCTCCTCCCCTCTCCCTCCTCTCCTCCCCCTCCCCCTCCTCTCCTCCCCCTCCTCCTCCTCCACCCCCTCCTTTCCCTCCCTTCCCTCCTCCTCCTCCTCCTCCTCCTCCTCCTCCTCCTCCTCCTCCTCCTCCTCCTCCTCCTCCTCCTCCTCCTCCTCCTTCTCCTCCTCCCCCCCTCCTTTCCCTCCCCCCTCCCCCCCCTCACCCCCTCCCCTTCCTTTTCCTTTCCCTTCTTCATCTTTTACTTGTCCATGTCCATGTCCATCTCTTATATATCATGTATGGAATTCAACAATCAAACTTTTAACGTGTTAGTAAAATTTGCAAATGATAATAGTTTTCAAGCCTTTGCCAGTTTGCCAAATGTGTGAAGACCCTGACAATTTCTGGAAACTGTACCACTTTTTGGTAATATAGTAGACCTCCCATTACAGATTGAATATACAAAATAAGTATGTAAAACAATTGTAGTGACTTTCAAAAATAGGTTTTCTTTTTTTGTTGTCTCAAGACCCACGTGAAATTAGGTTAGTTTGTTGATTTATTAGCAAGGCTACAAGAGTTTTGTTAGCAATTACTGTAATGCTGACAGGCAAGTGGCAGAGGTCTTCTAAATTAATACTAAAACTAAAACTAAACTAAACTAAACTAAACTAAACTAAACTAAACTAAACTAAACTAAACTAAACTAAACTAAACTAAACTAAACTAAACTAAACTATAAAAAAAAGAAAAAAAAATTATATATATACACATTTATTTAGAAAGCCACTGCTTATTGTCTTGTAAGATTTGATATTTTTATTCTTAAGTATTTGCAGTTGCTTATAAAAAAAGCCTAATTTTTATGTATGATCCCATACATATTTTGTAAAGATTTGATGAGTGATAAGAATAATTATGATTTTTTCTTGCTAAATTTTGTGAATGATATATAGTTTGGCATATTATATTGTTACCCTGTAATTTAGTAATAAGAGTGCTTCAGTTCATACAAGTAACTTTATTTAAGGTCCATACGTAATTCCAAACACAATTTCACTCATTTTTTCCTGGGTAAATTAGATATTTTGTGACTATAATGGGTGAAAGATTGACATATTTTTATATGTGACTAAAGTTTATATTTTTCCCCTATGTTGATTAGAAAAAAGTGAGGAAATGGAGTATCATGAAGTGATACTAATAGGTACTGCAGTTACTAATTAATAAAAGATATAATTCACATAGCATGAAGGTTGAAAGTATGACTGACCTAGTTTGCTTTTATTTAATTTAAAGATCTTATTACTCCAGCAAATTGTTTGGAAATAATAGAAAATGATAATCATGGTCATCCTTAGAAAGGTATTAGAAAGTTTTGAATAGATTACTTGCATAAATTTTAGGGTCCTGTAGAAATATGAAAATTTATGGAAGGATAGACAGGTTTTATTTTATGAAAATTTATGGAAGGATAGACAGGTTTTATTTATATATTTAATGAAATAGATTTTTTAACAGAAGTCTCTCATAAAATTATCAGAATTAAATATTTCATAATGTTTATAGTCAACAGTATTACACGATTACACGAATTTGAAAAATTGAATGTCAGTATGATAGTGGTGCAGGGCAGGAAGTAAAGTGAGCTAAGCTCAAGGACACAAGTTGTGTAAGACCTACTTCTATAAACAAAGCAGATCTCATAGGAAAAGTCCTTTGTTTATTGAAATTCTGGCATGTGATATTCATAGGGTATTTGTTTAGAATCATAAAAAGAGGTTAATATCTTCAACATTCAGTGTCTGTTATTGAAGATCACCTGTCTTTGTCAAATATTTGTAGTTGTGCAGTTCTTTCTTATTCCTTTGTCAAGGTGTTTTAGATTGTTTGATGAATGATATGGAACCAGAATTAAATGAAGAATTTGTTTCAGATGTCGGGGCCATCACAGCACAAGTATCGTTACAAGAACCAGGGTCTAGACTCTGCAGAGATGCGGCGGCGGAGAGAAGAAGAAGGTGTGCAACTAAGAAAACAAAAGCGAGAGCAGCAGTTGGCCAAACGAAGAAATGTCAATGACCTTACACCAGGTCTTGGAGAAGATGAAGCGGTAGAGGTTTCTATGAACCAGGTAGATAACCTTTTTGACTGGTAATTCTTTTAACATTATTTATTTGATCAGTTACAATGTAATTATATTTTCTGGTGAAAATTTGGGCTCTTGATATGCCATCAGTGTACATTTGCCTTAGTGAAACTTGAAAAATCAGGCATTGATTTGAAGCTGGGGGGATAGACAAACTGGAGGGCTTGTGGTTCTTAGAGATTATATATTTATTTGTTGAATACCACAAATATAAAATTGTTAATGGAAAGGATTGACAGAATAGAGAATTTGAATTTGTGACAATTTTCACTGTATATGAAATATTTTATTTACGTATACATTTAACCTATTTTGATATGTTTTATATCTGACCTTTTGGAGGTAACTTTGAGATATTTTGTGAACTCAGTTTGAATAATTGCCTCCATGTGTGTTTGTAACATATCTGTAATGCTGATAAATCTTATATATTTTATAGGAGAGTAATCAACAAGGTGGCGTGGTTGGTGGAAGCCTCATCACTACAGAAATGGTCCAAGCCCTGTACAGTGATGATGTGGAAGCCCAGCTGAATGCCACACAAAAGTTCCGCAAACTGCTTTCTCGGGAGCCAAATCCACCTATTGATGAAGTTATCCAAACGGGCATTGTTCCAAGATTTGTTGAGTTTCTCCAAAGGGATGGCCACTGTACTTTGCAGGTAAACTTGAAGAATGCTTCTCATTACAAATGAAAGGGACTGCATTCCATATTTAGTTTGAAATTATTTTCAAATATTCTGTTCATATCTCTTTTGTTGACCTTTAAAAGGTATTGGTTTTAGATAACTGATATTTTTTTTTTATGTTAAAGAATATTTAATTTTAACCCCCCCCCCCCTTTGATAGGGATGTGTGAGCCCCAAGGGATTATTTTTCTTATGGTTTGCTGAACCAGTCATGAGGCTTATTTTTTCCCTGAATTACCTAAAAGATATTCTACATCTATATCAACTCTGTTTGCCATTGTGAACTCTGGACTACTTATTATTATTTTTTTTTTTTAGTTTTACGTAAAGTATATTTTGCTTCTTTCCCAAAATTCAAAAATCCTGTTTATAATTGGCCTTTGCATTCCATTTATCTTGCGAAAAAAATCATCAGATTTGGAGGTGCATGAAAATTATGATAGCTGGATGGTACTTCAGAATATCTGAATAAAGTACTAAGAACATGCTTTTTTATAATCTGGACACTTGCTAAAGTTTGTTATCTCTCTTATTTTTTTTCACAAAATCTAATGGTGTTATATATAAGAAAAACACACTTTGAGTACTTTGTGATGATAGTATTGCCAAATCACTCAAAGTTATTGTTTGCAATATGGATCATATTTTGTAAAGATACCCCCTCTTTTTTTCCTAAATTTTTAATAAATGGATTAAATCATAAAGAAAACTAATCTAAATCAATATATTTGACTTTTAATCTGGTCATGAAGAAATCATTATTTATACTTTAATTTGTTAATATTAGTACTTCATATGTAGTAGACATACAGACCCCTTTATAGGCTTATTCTGGCTTGACTTTGCAAAAGTAAGTGCTGTTGTTAAAGCATAAAAAGGCAGGAAACTACAGAATGATGCATGCTCATAGTATGAAAAGAAGATCAGAAGTCTGTAATAAATAGATAAAAAAAAATGAAAGTAAAAGGTCTTGCTGGCTTTCACCCAGTGTACCATATATGCCTGAATGTGGCAAATAATGTGAATTGTCTTTTAGAAGTTAAAGATTAACCATTTTTACAGCTCAGTGCTCTTGTACATATTTTATTTAATATTTCTACTGATACAAATGTTTAGTAGATTCCTTGAAAAAAAAAAAAAAGAGTAAAATTTCAATTTTTCAGTTTGAAGCAGCATGGGCCCTAACCAACATAGCCTCTGGCACAAGCACGCAGACCCGAATTGTAATAGAAGCTGGTGCAGTACCTATCTTCATCCGCCTCTTGAGCTCAGATTTTGAAGATGTCCAAGAACAGGCTGTTTGGGCACTAGGCAACATTGCAGGAGATTCACCAGATTGCCGTGATTATGTTTTGTCTGAAAATATTCTTATGCCTCTATTACAGTAAGTATTGATAATAAGTATTTGAAGATGCAATTTAATGTACAATAGTACCTTCAGTATTGGTTAATGGAATAAAAATTTTGTTTTGTGTTTTCACTTCTTTCTAGAGCCAGCACACCAAAAATTGTTCTAATTGTGCCTTTAATTCCTGTGACTTCTGCCAACCTTCCTGCTAAGAATATATTAAGTGTAGAGTTGGCCTTAACCCTTCGAGGCTTCTCTCTAATCCTTTTCTACCGCAATTGTCTACTCACTAGTACCCTCTCACCCATACCCCCCAAACACGCCGCTGCTGTCCACCGCAGCGGCGCGTCAAAGCGCCCCAAGGCAATGATTCTGCTTGATGTACCGAATTCACTGCGCTCAAAGTCGGCGCGTTGCCGTGGTTCGCCAGAGCGTAGATTTTTTTTAGTTTTCTATATCCGTCGCCAATGGGTTAACCCCTTAACGACGGGTCACGTCTAGTGACATGAAAACAAACTGCTTGAAATGTGGCGTGCGGCTGTATGCTGCGGCGCCGCTGCGCGCCAAAGCGCTATGAGGCAGTGATTAGGCTTGATGTACCGAACTCCCGTGCTCAAAGTCAGCGTGTTGCCATTGATCGCCAGAGCGTAGTTTTTTTTTTTAGTTTTCTTCACCAGTCACCAAGGGGTTAAGGAGCTGGAGCTCCTAAATTGTTGTAGTAATAGTCAAACA
>NC_061850.1:15226190-15228690 GCF_019202785.1 Penaeus chinensis | reverse complement strand
GCCTACAGTAGATGCACTGATATACTTTTATGGAAATATCAAAGTTACATCAAGTTATTAATAAACAAATTTTTCTCATCAGGTAATCCTTAACTGTTCTGCCTTGCCATGTCTGCTACACCTGCTAGCATCCCCCAAGGAATCCATCCGAAAAGAAGCATGCTGGACCATTTCAAATATAACAGCTGGCAATCGCTCTCAGGTATTTGTTTTTAGAATCACATTACTGTAGCTTGTGTTTACTTAACACAAGTGCCCTATTGGCCATATGCTTAAGGGTGATCCAAAATTTGCTAGTAAAAGAACATTTATGAAACTTATTTAACACAATTATCTTGGGTTTAATTTGGATTGGAAATATATATGTATAAGTTACTCTAATATTGAAGGGCACTCTATAAATTGTTTGTATACATTTTTTGGCCTATTGGAAATGAATACAGCTTATGTAACCTATGGCCCCTCACAGAGCTCTCCTTTATAAGAAATTTTTACAGCACGTTTTCTTAACCCATTGGATTTTGGTTGCGTCACAGTAAGCAAATTACAAAAAGTCCGTGCATTAGGCTTCCGTGAGCAGCTGCTCTGCTGGGTGGCTGCTTGTAGGCTGGGGGCATGTGAACACGAGTGCAGTTGCAGGGCCTCCTCTTTGCAAAGTTATTTACTCCTTTTCCGCATAAACGTTTTTAGCTCTTTAGCAATTTTCCAATGTCCATATTTGCCATTTGATTTTTCAATATCAAGATGGTAATTTTTTTTTCTTTGCACAGACTCCATATCATCTCTCTAGGTAGTCTGCAACTAAATGCAAGAAAAGTAAAACTATGTAACACTATGTAACCTGTGTTGCCGCTCATGGTACCAGGAATATGATGCTGCACATGGAAATAGCGTCTTCCATGGAGCTGGCACTCTTCCAGTCACTGCTCATAGACATTTCATTCCACACATCAATGAGAATAATGTAAAATTGCCAAATGAGTTTAATAAACCTCCCAAGAGGTTTGTGCACTTGTGGCAAGTCTTTTCCTTCAACCATAATGCTCAAGACACCAGCTTTGTGTCACCCAGCCTACAGCCAGATTTTCCAGTGACGGCATGTTCACGTTACCCGTCCAAGGGGTTAATGGATGTTGCATTCTTCTCAAATTACTTGGAAGATCTTGGGAATACTAGTAGAGTTTACTTGTGTATAAAATTTGACTATAAAAGTGAAAGCCCTTTTTAAAGTCAATTGTGAACTGATTCTTTGTAATAAGATCTGTGGAAAATGAGCAAGTTATCAAAAATATGGACATAAAATTTGGAGGGGGGACATTTGCAATGGTGGCCCCGATTAAAAAAATTTGGAGGGCGGACATTTGCTATGGTGGCCCCAATTAAAAAAAAAAGAAAAAAAAAAAACTAAAAGTTTCTGTGCATATTGATTTGTTAACCCAATGGCGCCGGGTATAGCAAATTAAAAAAAACTCTACGCTCTGGCGAACGGCGGCAGCGCGCAGACTCTGAGCGTGTGATATTGGTCCATCAAGCCGAATCATTGCCTCGGGGCGTTTTGGCGCGGCGCCGCTGCGGACAGCCGCACGCCGCACATCGTGCGTATTGTTATGACGGCGATAGCCGTGACCCGTCGCCATTGGGTTAATCTTTATTAACATTAATTTCCCTAGCCAGTAATAAAAATAACCTTTCGAAAAAGGAGAAAACACAAGAATAGCTTTTCGTCTGTGTAACTAAATTGAGTAATTTTCAATTTTGTTTTTCAAATTATATGATGATTGGTTTGTGGGATATGATATCTGAATGACACCCAACCCTGTAAAAAGCAGAACTAAGCCAGCCATGACATATTGACAGACAGCCAAACTTCATTTGTACTAAACATAGGTTTTCCTACTTGTTTACATTTGTACATTAGAGTGTTTACTTGTAAGTATATGTGAATGTATATGTATGCATACATCAGTGTTCAGTCAGAAAAATAGGTATCATTACCCTTTGTACAAGCTAACATTAAAAATCAATGAAGTGGTGTGGAATAGAGAGGTAAGGTAATGAGAATCTAGCTCCTCATTGACCACAAGTGAAGGTGACAATAGTTTTTTTTCTGACTTTATATGCATGTGTATAAGTGGACATGTATGTGTAGATTAGTGTACATGTATGTGTACATGAATATACATGTATGTGTACGTGAATGTATGTGTACATGAATGTACATGTATGTGTAAATGTAAATGAATGAACGAGAAGTACTGAAGCCATGGGAATAGCATAACTGTAAGAATAAGTTTGGGAAAGGGGAGAAAATCCTTTTTTTTCCATAATAAAACTGCATTACACTCTTTACTTGGAGAGAAACACACCTAATTTATTGCAATAGAATCTATTTTGTCTAGTTGTGTCAAGACAGTCACATAATTAAAAATCTGTGCATTAGGCTTACGTGAGCGGCTGCTCTGCCAGGTTGTGGCTTGTGGGCTAGGCACCCACAAATGTG
>NC_061850.1:15216190-15221190 GCF_019202785.1 Penaeus chinensis | reverse complement strand
TAGGCAGCTCTTTTACCTGCTCATCTTTGTTGGTCATGTCATATGGCAAGTTTGCCAGATGTGATTAGAACCAAAAATGTAGTTAACTGGTAGTCATTCAATAGGCTGAATTTTGAAACTTGACTTTACTTTTATACCATTTTTTAAGTTGCATTAAGTAATGTTTAGATTTCTGAACCGTTAGAAGTTTGAAATACAAAACACATTACAAAAATCAAACAGGGAGCTGAAGAGAAGTCAAATTTTATGATTGAGCCCATTGCTCTAGATCTGTAATAGCTCAAGTTATGGTTTGCCATTATTTTGATATGTGATCAAGTTTTAGTTGGCCATTTTGTTTATTTTTTGAAGAAAGGCTGTGTTGGCACCAGAGTCAGCCATTTTGTGTGCTCGTTGTAGAGTGCATATGAGTTTTGATTGCTTTAATTGAGATATTGGATGGCTGTTTGTTTGTGTTTGTATAAGTGCGTGTAAATGAGTTTTGTAATGGTTTGTCGTACTGACTTCAATACACCTTAAATACAGACTTACATGGTTTATATTTACTATAAAAGGAGATGATTCTAAGATATCTGATGTAACATGTATGTGATGAAGTTGCCATGATAAGAATACATAATACTAATAGCCCAGATTGATTTTAAAAGTCAAATTACTCATAAAGCAGCTTTTAAATCTATCAAAGGCCACATGCCACAGGATTAGAATTATGTTTTTTAACATGGTGTTACATCTTGAATTCATATGTGAGACCTGTGTTTTCCTGAACATAACCAAGTGTGATGTGCTTCCTCTGCCTCAGTTTTGGAAATATGTGAAATTTAACCACTGGGGCAGTGTTAAAAGTGTGCCGCATGAATTGATGCTGGTGACATTTACTTGTGGACTCTGGTGACATGAAAAAGTGGACACTAGTGACATTGAAGTTGGACACTGGTGACATTTAAATGTGGACACTAGTGACCTTTACAAGTGGACACGAATGATGTACGGTAGTAGACACTAGTGACTGACTTTTCCCAAGGGAATAACTGTATGTGCTGTGAGTGTACAAGTGACCACTTGTAATACTATGATTTCTGTCCAGGTGAAGTGTGATAAGCCACTAAGTGTGCAGAAGTGAACATTGTGAGGTGACTAATGCCCAAATGAATCTTTGTATGAGTGTATTGTATACACTTTCTCATTTGTATTTCTGTATGATGTACATCTATCAGGAGAGATTTCTTCATAGTTGTAAAGTGTGGTAGGAATTTCTACAGAAGTGTATTGTATACCTTACAGCATGTGTGTAAGAGAACAGATGAGTTCTTTTGTATTTATGAGGTCAAAATGCCTTTCCTTTGTGAGCATGTCTGTAAGAATTTATTTCCAAGTTGACCAAGTGCTTTCTTTGTAAGTAATGAACCACTGGTGAGTTGTCCTGCTAGCGACAGAGTGGTTGCTGCTGCATTTGGCTTTGGAACTAAGATGGCTGAAGTAATTTAATTGAAGCCATACCATATCTTACTCTAGGTTTTGTATGAAAAGTACTGTATGAAATCTATAGTAAAGGCAACCTTTGGTTTGTTAACTTTTGCATTCTAAGTATTTTACTTCTGCTCATCTTGAACTTAGCCATTTTCAGTGAGGCATATATATTGCAATTGTAGCAGTATATGATGCCCTTGTGATAGTGAAGGTAGTGATAGTGTTTATGATAGTGAGGGTAGTGATAGTGTCAGTGATGCTACTGTATTACTCTGTATGAATGTGGCAATTGAGTAAATGTTGAGTATGAGTAAATGATGCTCCCTGACCCACCATGACTTTCCTTGCGACGCCTTACAATCACAACTCCCTCCAGACGGTGGTTGGGTGAAATTATAAGGGAGCCAAAGAAATCCATTTTAGTTTTTGTTTATTTTTATAGGCAAACAGGTATACGTTCTGTCATGATTCTATGCTTACCTTTATACTTTCACCAAAACCACTGAAATGTGACTTGTGAAATCCACCTGTTTCAGTGAGCCCATTAATACTTAATTAAGGTTATTGTGTTTTCAGGCAACTTAACTTTTACTTTTTTAACATTGGCTGCTGAATGAAACAGTGTAATTAGAAAATCAAAGGTTTTTCATGTTTGCTTTTATTTTTTTAAATGAGGGTCAATACTAACATTTTGGGAAGTATATTTATTGTTATAAAACCGGGAGCCACTTACAACTGATGATGATGATATGCAATGATGACTTGCTTTGGATACTTGTATTTGAAAGTCCAAAAGTTTCAGAATTCATGGTTGCACATTTGCCAATTGTAGGTTCTTTACTAGTCATACTCCCAGACATGAAGCAAAAAGATGATGATATAGTACATTTTTCAACATGAGTATATATTTTTGATTGTTGATTAGTATTAAGATAGATTTAGAAACCATTGAGGATTTCATTTTAAAGGTTGAAGGTTATTACTTAAGCAATAACATTTTTTAAAACTCTAAAGGTAAAATTCAAGTTATTTTGAATTTATTGCTCAAGAAATCTAATTATTATTATTATTATTTTTTTTTCACCAGGAATTTAACAGTATTTTGGTATGAAAATTGAATATCTGCTGTCTGAAAGGGTGTAAGTTTTCTTCCTACCTCTATTATTATAGGTGAATTCATATGGTTTTATTATTTTTTACTCTTTTTGACCTATTTTAATTTCTCTAATGAATATAAACCACCTCCTCCTCCTCTTCCTCCTCCTCACTTCTCCTCCTCCTCCTCATTTCTCCTCACTTCTCCTCCTCCTCCTCATTTCTCCTCACTTCTCCTTCTCCTCACTTCTCCTCACTTCTCCTTCTCCTCCTCACTTCTCCTCACTTCTTCTCCACCTCCTCAACTTCTCCTCCTCATCACTTCTCCTCTCCTCACTTCTCCTCTTCCTCCTCCTCCCACTTCTCCTCCTCCTCCTCACTTCTCCTCACTTCTCCTCCTCCTCCTCACTTCTCCTCACTTCTCCTCCTCATCTTTCTCACTTCTCCTCCTCACTTCTCTCACTTTCTCCTCCTCACTTTACTTATCCTCCTCCACTTCTCCTCACTTTCCTCCTCACTTCTCACTTCTCCTCCTCACTTCTCACTTCTCCTCCTCACTTCTCACTTCTCCTCCTCCTCCTCACTTCTCCTCCTCCTCACTTCCTCCTCCTCACTTCTCCTCCTCCTCTTCACTTCTCCTCCTCTTCACTTCTCCTCCTCACTTCTCCTCCTCCTTCTCCTCACTTCTCCTCCTCCTCACTTCTCCTCCTCCTCACTTCTCCTCCTCCTCACTTCTCCTCCTCCTCACTTCTCCTCCTCCTCCTCCTCACTTCTCCTCCTCCTTCTCCTCACTTATCCTCCTCCTTCTCCTCACTTATCCTCCTCCTTCTCCTCACTTATCCTCCTCCTTCTCCTCACTTCTCCTCCTCACATCTTCTTCTTCTTCTTCTTCTTCTTCTTCTTCTTCTTCTTCTTCTTCTTCTTCTTCTTCTTCTTCTTCTTCTTCTTCTTCTTCTTCTTCTTCTTCTTCTTCTTCTTCTTCTTCTTCTTCTTCTTCTTCTTCTTCTTCTTCTTCTTCTTCTTCTTCTTCTTCTTCTTCTTCTTCTTCTTCTTCTTCTTCTTCTTCTTCTTCTTCTTCTTCTTCTTCTTCTTCTTCTTCTTCTTCTTCTTCTTCTTCTTCTTCTTCTTCTCCTCTTCCTCTTCCTCTTCCTCTTCCTCTTCCTCTTCCTCTTCCTCTTCCTCTTCCTCTTCCTCTTCCTCTTCCTCTTCCTCTTCCTCTTCCTCTTCCTCTTCCTCTTCCTCTTCCTCTTCCTCTTCCTCTTCCTCTTCCTCTTCCTCTTCCTCTTCCTCTTCCTCTTCCTCTTCCTCTTCCTCTTCCTCTTCCTCTTCCTCTTCCTCTTCCTCTTCCTCCTTCCTCTTCCTCTTCTCCTCCTTCTCCTCCTTCTCCTCCTTCTCCTCCTTACATAATAATTATTTATATTATTAATCTTGCTTTGCAGGGGTTGAGACATAGTTCATTTAAAAGAGTCTCTCTCTCTCTCTCTCTCTCTCTCTCTCTCTCTCTCTCTCTCTCTCTCTCTCTCTCTCTCTCTCTCTCTCTCTCTCTCTCTCTCTCTCTCTCTCTCTCTCTTTTTCTCTCTCCTCCCTTCTTCCTTCCTTTCCCCCCCTTCCTCTCTACCAACTTTTCTCACTCCTTCCTTCCTTCCTTTCTTTTGTAGTTGCAGAGTTTTAACCCTCTCATGTATCAGATGAGAGTGTCTGCAATGTTTATTTAGGGTCCTTTGGAGACATACAACATGTATGTTGAGGCACCATATATAGATATTTGCCACAAAAGAAGTACTTCTCCAGACCATAAAATATTTTAACTGGTAGTAAGAGACCCGTTTCTGTTTTAAGTTTATGCGTGTGGCAGTTTCCAACTGCTTTTGCCTGTCAGCCAAGTTTGTGAGAGGGGGTTAGATAAACCACGTTGAAAATTATCTGAATATTGTCATGTGTGATAGGGTAAAATTCTTATTTATGTTATGTTTAGTTTTGTGTAATAAGTTCAGTCATTAGGTTCAAAAGTCATATTTTGTATGGTACTTCCTAATTGATATTTTTTCTAAATACAGCAATGACAAAAAAAGAACAAAAAAAAAATTGTCTCATTATATGGTATTTCTATTGTAAGACATCAAAAAGCATGGAAATTTATGCTAATATCTAATATTTAACATATTGAATTCAATATGAGTGCAATAGAAAATATAATTTAAGGTAGAAAACCCACAACTCTAAAACTAGATTTAGTGGAATTGAGACTACATTTTTTAAAATCCATCTGGATTCCATCCTCAGACCTGAGTATGGAATCTAGGTGGATATCGAAACTGTAGTCTCACTTTCACTAAATCTAGTTTTTGCACTGTGGGTTTTTCTACCATAGTATCAATACGGTAGAGTATTTTACCATTCATTTTTACTAAGGTAAATAACAGGAAATTTTTGCA
>NC_061850.1:15198690-15206190 GCF_019202785.1 Penaeus chinensis | reverse complement strand
TGGTGTTTCCACATTTAAATGTGTTGTCAATTGTTTTGAGGTGGAAAGAAAGTGCATTTCCATTGACTAACGAATGAACTGTCGAATTTCGTGTGATATTAATGATAGAAATGTTTGTGGTGATATTTTTGTGATGATATTGTTTGATTATTTTCTTGATATTAGTGAAGGTGAAGATGATAGTGGCGAAACTAGTGATAGAGTTAATAATTGTGAATACAATGACGATGATTTATATTGTGACAATGACGTTCACTGATTTCTGACACTGATGAAGTGGACAGTGGCGAGAGTATTTGTTTAATGATCATATCATATGTGGTAGGTTTTTGATGTTATTATTGGTGATGAATATCCTGACTGGAGACTCTTATTTGTAATATGTAGTTATTGCCAGAAAAGCAATAACAAAATATTTCTGACACGTAAACGATGAAGTGTGCAGAAGCATTCTCTACAGTATATGCGCAAGATGTATTGAATTTTCCCGTAAGAAAAAATGCAGTTCTAGATCTACAGATGTGATGAAAGAGATGAGATCCCACAATTTAAAATAGAAACTGTGCAATGTGATGTATTGTATCTGGTTGTGGAAAACTGAAAGTTGAATGTTTCCAAGAAAGTATCTGCATTGCAAGACATGCATGAAGCTGCCCTCTTCAGGAACGGAGGAAGCTGTGCAAGAGGATGTCAGATACAAGAGGTTTCAGCAAGGGAATTGAGGTGTGAAAAGTCAGTGTCTGAGACTGTTATGAATGTCATCCATTATGACACATAATAACTGATAATTTACTTTGTGGCATTGATATAGGACTTTGACAGTAACTTCAAGAATGTGATAATAAATGAAATCCTGTAAACACTGCGAGTTTAGTTGTTTCTGTTTCAGGCATTCCTGTCAATAGGCCTTCGGGCAGGCCTTCTAGCTTTTTTTGAGCCAATTCTCGAACCAAAGGCTCGGGTTAACCAGCGAGCCATGTTCACCCTTCCTCATACTCCCGGTTGTCTCTTGATAGCGTAAGAAGTTTATTCCCCTTACGTTTTTATGTGAAGCGTTTGAATAATTGAATCCTCATGTTGGAGGTTGGCATTATTTAATGTTTCGATTTCCTTATGTTCAGTCTGCCCTGAAACACTGATTTCATTTTCGGTAATCTGCAGTCTGAACATTCAGTTGAACTCGCAAAATTTTAAAATAGGTGTTTGGATATATTGTAGAATACACAGGAAAGTTTATTTTAGATTTTTGTCCATTCGAGGAATAACAGAATGGATGTCAGTTTACATCTTCAGCAAACTTTTGAAAGTGACAAACGCATGTGTTGTTTCCACCTGACAAATCTACCGCTAAGTAAGATTGCGAGTTGTTATGTGCCACATTGACTGTTTACCATACGTACTGCATGGTGGTAGCACCAAGCGTTACCATTATAAATCTGCTATCCAAACTGAAGTAAACATATAGAAAGATGATGTGAGTGTGCTTTGTCCTTATTTGGAGAATTGTGTGTAGAGGATTTTCAGATTTTACTGACATGGTTATTGTTATATATTTCAAAATAAAGACATGCATTAGTTCAATCATTAAAAAAAAAAAAAAAAAAAAAAAAAACACGAATTGATAGATAAATAACAAAAATTGGTCAGACTGTGGAGAAGACTTACTCGCCTGCCTCATGGACTATGATGCAATATCAGTACAATGCTACCTCATTCCTCCCGGAGGTCATCGTATAAAACCCACTATCATTGCCAAAATTACTTTCCGTAGACATGACCTTCCCTTTAATGTTTACATTGGTGAATAATCCCTCCCTGTCCGACCATATCAGCCTCCTCCCCGTCAGTGCCAAAATTGTTGGCGTTTATGACATCCTGCCAACCTTTCTGCTTTGACATCCTGTTCTTCCTTAGATGCATGCAAATCCTTCACTTGATCTAACCCCTTTACCTAACCCATTCACTCATCATCACACTTTAACCTTTTCAATATGAATCCCCCCCCAATCCTTTGCCCGTTGTTGTCGTTGGGGGGCTTAGGAGACGAAGACTGAGACCCAATGATGGGGAACTCCTCAACCTTGGGACTCAGCCATCGACTCAACTAATTTTGCATAGTCTATTTTCCCACTCATACTTTTCGTTTCAGTTTCTTCATCAATCCCTTCTACTATCCACCTCCTAAGGTGTGAGAGCCGTGCTGATAGGATGACTTTGTCAGTCCTGAACGGCCTGAGGGAACCATGGGCACGGTATTCCCCTGCCATACCTGGCCCTTACCCCTCAAGGGGACCCTGAGGGGTGGACTATTTTTTTCCCCAACATACTCCAGGCTTATCATTGCCAATAATGAAGACATAACCCCAATCTTAGGGGCAATGAGGCTTGCCCCTTTATCAAATAGGCCCAATCCCAGCTCTCCTTTGACCACGGCTCCGAACACTGCAACAACTCCCCCATCACCAATGCATACTAGTACAGTATCAACCCTAATCAACAACCAACCCCCAGGAGACATTTCTACTCTCCCAACATGCTCAACTTCAACACCTTTACTCCCACAACCTTCTTCATCAACCACCCCATCTCCCCTTATTACTACCTTACAACCTCCCCATAACACTACCCCCCTCAACACTACTCCCTCCTCCACACGTCCCCGCACTTCTACTACCCCCACCTCTACAAGAATCCTAAATACTCTATTTAGCCCAGCCAAATGCGACCGATTTTTCGTGATCCCTCCCACAGCTCCCTACTCTCAAAACACCCTCCTCTTCCAACAATGCCTCCAAAAACAGGTAGGCAAAGTCTCTTTCCGTAGCCGACGCGACCACTCCCGTCTCGTCACAGTAACAACTGAAAACGAAGCTATAGCATTAACAAAACTAACTGATCTATGTGGTAATCCCATCCCTACAGGACCTCATCCAACCCTCAATACTTGCACTGGAACTGTCTCTATCTCCCCAACAGATTGCCCAATCTATGACAAAGAATGGTCAGATTGTGGAGAGGACTTACTCGCTTGTCTCACAGACTATGATGCAACATATGTACAATGCTACTCCATTCCTCCCAGAGGAAATCGTAAGAAATCCATCAACATTGACAAAATTACTTTCCGTAGACATGACCTTCCCTTTAATGTTTACATAGGTGGGGAATCCCTACCTGTTCGACCATACCAACCTCCTCCTCGTAAGTGCCAAAATTGTTGGCATTTAGGACATCCTGCCAAACATTGCCGTTCCACAGCCAGATACCCGCTATGTGCCCAACCTGGCCATACTCGATCAAATTGCTCTGCACAATCACGCACATGTGCAAACTGTGGCGGCCCCCATAATATATTTTATAGAGGCTGCCCCACCTACAAATTTGAGTCTGAGGTAGCAACTCTCAGATTCAGACTTGGACTCACTCTACGTGAAGCCAGACAGGAGGCTCGTCGACGAGGATTTTCTCTTACCCCCTACTCCAGTAATGTCGCTCACTCTGCCAATCCCCCTACCTCCCAAACTCCTACACCCTCTCCTAAACCCAACCCCCCTCCATCTAACTTCCCCTCTTCTACCTCCTACCTTCCCCAGTCAAATTCTTTTGCCATCCTAAACCCAGACACTCCAATCTCTACCCAATCAAATTCTTTTGCTATCCTAAATCCAGACACCCCAATCTCTACTACAGCCCTAACACCTTCCCCTCTCCCTCCCCGCACTACCCGCAGCAGACAGAATAAACGTTCCACCCCCTCTTCCCCTACCTCACAATCACCACCTTCCTTTGCCCCTATTTTTCAGACACCAGACTTCTCTTCCCCCCCCTCACAAGAAAACCTTTATCTCACAAAACTCCCCAACCAACTCCACTATAGAAGCTCTTGAAGATATCCAGAACTACATAATCGAGTCCCAAACTAATACTCATCCACCTTCAAATTCTACAACTCTCGCTCCCTCCACACTCAAAGTGACTGCTGATATCCATCCTCCTCCTACTCATATTCTCCCTACACCCAATCCTCCTACCCCATCCCAACAAAACCCATTCCCCCTGACTCCACCCCCACCTATATTAACTCTCCCACTACCCCCTCTATCCCTTCCACTCCCTCCTGGATACACACGTGAAACCTTCATGTCACAAGTACCCTCTTCCCCAGACCCTCTACCTCCCGACACCCCTCCTGATACAACACCACCTCCCCAACCTCATTCTTTATCCCACCCTCTAGCACCTTCCCCTTCAAATTCTCCAACACGCACTGCAATCTTTACCAGTAAATCAACGAAAGTATAACTATCCTTCATTGGTACATTCGCGGTTTCCGAATGTTCCTCTTTCAGTCCCACATATTCTATTGTCATGCCCACGTCCTCCCTACATAGACATCCCAACTTATCAGACATCCTTACAGAATCTCACACTTTCTGCTTTGACAACCTGTTTTCCTTCCTCAAACGCATATATATCCTTCACTTGATCTAACCCCTTTACATTACCTCATCCGACCCTAACCCATTCACTCACCAATTCCTTAACCCAGCTTTAACAACTAATCACTAACCCAACCACCCTTCACTAACATTAACTATAGTGCTACATGACCTTAGCTGTCTAGCACATTTATTTTGCTTTTAACCATTAACCATTCAATGTGAATCTAGATAGCTGACGTATAGCAACTACCCAGTAACTTAACCGCCCTTCACTACCCTTTACTATTCCTTCCTATAGTGGTACATGACCTTAGATGTCTAACACTTTTAATTTGCAATGTCCTGCAATGGAGTGAACGACTGTTGAAAATTATCACAGCCGCAATGATCCAGTGGATAGAGCACTGGACTCCGAGCCTCGTTGTCGCGAGTCCAGGTGTAAAAAAGGCCTGCGCTCCGACTGCTGGATCGAGCCTGATCTCACGGCGAGAAATATATATGTATATGTACAAATATATATGTATATATACAAATATATATGTAAATATACAAATATATATGTATATATACAAATATATATATATATATATATATATATATATATATATGTACAGTATAGATACAAATATATATGTATATATAAATATATATGTATATATATACACAAATATATTTGTATATATATAAATATATATGTGTATATACAAATATATATGTGTATATACAGATATATATGTATATATGTAAATATATATGTATATATGTAAATATATATGTATATATACACAAATATATTTGTATATATACACAAATGTATATGTATATACGTAAATATATATGTATATACGTAATATATATGTATATACGTAAATATGTATGTATATACGTAAATATGTATGTATATACGTAAATATGTATGCATATACGTAAATATGTATGCATATACGTAAATATGTATGTATATACGTAAATATGTATGCATATACGTAAATATGTATGCATATACGTACATATGTATGTATATACGTAAATATGTATGTATTATATTTGTACATAAATATATATGTATATACATAAATATATATGTATATACATAAATATATATGTATATACATAAATATATATGTATATACATATATATATATATATGTGTATAATTTAAATTTGTGTTAAAATGCCACCGAAGTTTCGGATTCCAGCTCAGCACATAGCACAAATATCTCATGACCCTTGTCGTCATGAAGAGCTGAGGCCCAATGTTGGAGATCGCCCCTGCCTTGGGCCTCAGCCCTCGGCTCCACCATTAGAAGGGAAAGCACCAGCTGGAGTGTTACGGGATTGGGTGTTTTATGTTTTCCTTTTTTGGACTGGTTTAATCAGATGCCATAGACAGTTATGGAATTTTAGAACTGTGGTATGCTTTGTATCTTTTCCTGCATACATTTTTATGATTTGCATAATTCGCCCTCCAATCGTTGAAATCAAAGAAACTGATACCCGGAACGTGAAGAAGAGAAAGAGAGGGAAAATCAGTCTCTTGGAAAATAATAATGCAGATGGAAAGGGTATCCCAAATTAAAGATTCAAAAATCGAGGGAAGTCTTTCTACATCCGCTCTGAGGTCGACTGGTGAAAATGAACAACATACATGGGCATAATCAAGTCGAACAATGAACGTTTAACAAGAAAACAGGGCAGACCAGCAGAACGAACGCAATCAGGGGGCATATAAGTATAGCGGATGCTGGCTGCAGGAACGCCAAACATGCGACCTTGTGGTAACCAGCAAGGCTTGGTTATAGTATCAGACTTCGACACTTACACTAACTGGTATCATTTACATTTACCGAGATATGCCGACAGAGCGGGCCGAGCGGTAAGCACTCTCCGAGGGCACGGTGGGTTTGGGATAAATATTGTTCATGAAATTTAAATACGTCAGGTAGCATTCATCATTATATCAACACATGTCGAACCCTTTTGGTTCCCTAATGGTACGTTACGTGTACACAACGGGGATTTACGACTGTACCGCGAAGGTTTAAAACTTAACAGCCACCGTGTGGAAAATCAAAAGGAGCCTGGGTACAACCCCTTGTTAAAAATAACATCACTAAAAGAAAGAAAGAAACAAACACATAAAACTAATATTTAATAAAAGAACTTGGATATATACATAACTGACAAAAATATAACAAAGCCGGCATATACTGCTGGTGCACACATAACTTATCTTACAAACAGGGTGCCTCGAATCCTCTGTCCGTCACCGTAAAACACATGGAGGTTAGACAAAGAAAAAAACTCGACTACGACCTCTCTCTATGCCTGCAGCAAGGGTTATCCTAAGCAAGCAATCTTCCGTAAAGGATCTCTGGCTTACTGCTAGAATACCCTTTGTTTTAAGCCAATTAACCCCTGGACTGGGAGAGAGAGAGTACCTGAAGCCTGTCTTTTCGCTGGATTTATTATCGCTATGGTTGAACTTTGAATTTGTTTACCTTGTCGCACTAATCACTAAGTAGAGGAAAAAGAAAGCCTATCCACCAGAGAAAGAGGGAACTTACTCAAAAGCAAAAACTACAAAATCAAATAATCTTGTGCAATTGAACAAAAAAACAGCCATAAAATGGACATAGAAACTCATATAAATAAAAGAAAACTAGAGCAGTTAGAGGAATGTCATCAGAAAAAAAATGGCTATGCAAATGACGAAAAACCCTCTTGTACTGTTTAAACTTTTAACTTTAACCTAATCATTATCTTTTTTAACCCTTTTCGCCTTCTATACTTTACCAGAGTGCTATATGACCTTGATTTCTAGCACATTTGTTTTAACCATTAACTATTAAAGGACGAGAAGAATGTTTTTTTTTTTAGAAAAATACTGAGGGATTTGATCCCTACTTTCCTGAACAGCTGTACGACCTCTGACATATAGCACATATAATCCTCGCCTAACCCCTCTTTACCCTTTTCACTATTATACCTTTCTATAGTGCTATATGACCTCTGATATCTAGCACATCTAATTTTCTTTGTATCCATTAATCATCGA
>NC_061850.1:15191190-15193690 GCF_019202785.1 Penaeus chinensis | reverse complement strand
ACACACACACACACACTTTCTACATCTCTTGCAATACACTAGTGTGGTGTAGTTCATTATTTTTGGGATTTTGTATTTCTTCCTACCTCCTACTACCCAACACGTACCCAGTGGCTAGAGAAAACAAATATATTTTGGAAGAAAATGCAGATTAAGAATGCGCATGATGTGAATTACATTTAAAATAACTTCCCATTTTATGTATTCTATTTTTTTTCTTCAAAATTAGGATGTGTTCACTGATGCCATATTTATTAAAGTATCTCACAAATGACACGTGATTTTTTTTCTTTATAGTTTACTCACAGCTTTGTCAACATCTGCGATCCACCCCCCCCCCAAAAAAAAAAAAAAAAAAAAAAACGCTCGGTATGGAAAAGAGATCTCTAGTCTTTCAGCTACAATTTTACCTTACAATATTTCAGCCATCATCAATACAGTTGACAATTTAAGTATTTAAGATATATCAAATGCTTTTTTTTTTTTTTTTTTGTACTTACACAGTCGTGTTTCAAATTGTGAAGATTTCTTAATTATTTTTCGGGAACATTTGAAATCAGAAAGCTTTCTTTAAAAACTCCACTAGCTTGTCAACATGCCACTGCTGTTTTGTGGTAAGTCACAGTGTACGTATATATATACATATATATATATATAAATATATGCACACAAACATATACATATGTATATATATAAATATATGCACACAAACATATACATATGTATATATAAATATAGATATACATAAATATATATGTATATATAAATATACATGTATATATAGATATATATATATGTATATGCATACACACACACACATATATTTTCTGTCGGGGATATTGGCTTCCCAAGCGCATTCTACGCTTAGTTTTAGTATTCGGTATTGCGAGTATGGTTACTATTTCAGAAAATCTCGAAAAAAACTATATATATATATATATATATATATATATATATATATATATATGACACAAACACACACACAGTAACGTGTACACAAAGATGAAAGGAAAACAGCCACAGTAAGAAATGAAATTGAATCGTAACGTTTCGAACTCTTCACGAGTTCCTCTTCAGACGAATGATATACCAAAATGGATACAAGGAGAGAATTTTGACAAGAATATATAGGGGTTGAGAGACAGAACGAACAAGAGCTGAATCAGGTCTCAGGACGAGGGTCAAGGTCGAAGAGTCTAGTGAAGGCTTTGCTAACTAACGAGGAGGTAAGGTCATCCAAGCCCCATTGACCAGCTCTCAAGTTAAAGATAGGCATTTTTCTAATTAATAAAGATTCTAACATTTTCCTTTCGTACGAATTAGCTGATTTATGAATTAATTTAGCGCTTTTCCAGTTAAGCTGGTGACCTTCATCACGCAAATGAACGAAACACACACATATATGTATATATATATATATATATATATATATATATATATATACACACACACATACACACAAACACACACATATAGATATAAATGTACTTATGTATAAGTATATACTATATATTACACACACACACACATATATATACATATATATATATATATATATATATATATATATATATATAATATATACTATATATCACACACTCACAACAAACACACACACACACACACACACAGACACACACACACACACACACACACATATATGTATATATATATATATATATATATATATATATATATGTGATAGGAGTATCTGGCAATGAACAAGAGAGGTGTTGTGGTCAGGTCAGTGATATTAAATGTTAAGAATTGCGAGTGAGAAGGGATCTGTGATAGTGCTACATAAGATATAACGATCCGTGACTATATAGAGCTTATTTTCAAACCAAAATAATAATTCATCCAAACGTCTCACAAGTCTGTAAAATTCAACATTGGACCATGCATACATGGACCTTTTAAACTAAAAGGAATGCCAGAAAGTGCCAATTAGGATACTAGATTCCATTACCATGCTAAATAAGTTCATAAGGTCCCAATGCTCATCGGGAGTGCCACAGCAGATATAAACAGCAGTTAAAAAAACAAATAATAATAATCATCCCCCACCAGAAAAAGAAAACCAAATTACGAAATCATTAGAAAATGACAAGTAATACCTGTCCCCATACCCACAAGACGCCGAATTACAGAGCCAAATCGCACGGGTAGTACAGTTTTCCCTCAAATAGATTCGCTAAGGAACAGCCAAACCACCCGTATGTAAGTACAGTACATCACAGATTCAGGGAGGTTCAAACTGGTTACCATAAAGCGACAAGTCTAATCAGCCACTCGACAAAAGGTCCACCAGATAAACTATGAATTAACAAAGCATAATTCAAGTGATTGCACCTCAAGCGAGTGCCAGACGCTGACCCCGCGACCCGTGGGTCAGCCCCAAACCCCATCCTTACACATTCCAACATCGTCCTAAATCCTCCTCTCCCATATCACAACCCTACAATTTATGCACATTATTATGCATGGGCTCATTATAATG
>NC_061850.1:15156190-15158690 GCF_019202785.1 Penaeus chinensis | reverse complement strand
ATAGCAAGTAAAATGATAGTCATGGCAATAATGATATGAAGAAAATGTAAGGTCAGTAACAATAACAGTGATAATCATAATAAGAACAATAAATGCGTAAAATTAATAATGATAATAATAGTAAAGACAATGGTGATAGAGATAGTTAAGGTAATGGGGGCACAAACGCCCGTCAGCGATAATAACTGGTTATACATCGTTGATGATATCATAACGATGACAGCAGTGGATATTGTAACTTCCGTTTTGCATGACACTATGTGGTGTGCAGTCGCGCCAAACTCACGCAACTGCACTTAGGACGAGGAACACCGACAGAACAACTAATTTGAAGGTTAATCAGATAATTGATTATCGTGGCAAGATATTTTCTGTGATTGTGCACACGTTTCAAACTTTTATTTTCCATTTGCAAGAAAGGCAGGCAGACTTACAGAGCACTCGGGGTCCTGCTGCCCCGTAAATTATGTTGCGTCAGTTCGAACAACCTGTCTGTAGGAGGGGTTACCTCTGGACGGCGCAGGCAGGGACGTCTGCACCGTCCAGCGTGGCTTACGGAGAGTCATGTTGGAGCAGTATGCAAATATTTAACTTTATTTGTTTATTGGTAGCTGTTACGTTTTCATAAATTAAGTACACGGCTGGATTCTGAGGCACACAAAATGAAGACCAGCCCCTATTCGGCGATAAGGTGCTTCGTAACATGGCCACGGACTTATCCTCTTTGGCAAGAGGAAAGAAGGGGAGGCGCCCGCGGGCTGCACTTGCACTCGTAACTTAAAGCTGACGAGGAAAATCAGTACTACGCCATTCAGATATGGATTTAATATACAGGGTTTGAGTGGACTTTAAAAACGCGCTTCCCATTTCGCTTAATTTAACTCCTGACTAATGGATTACACTGAGGGTCTGTCTCTCGGCCGGCCGGCTCCTGGCGCAGGCCGGGCCTCGCCGCTGGGCGGCCGCTCCTCGAGTGCGGCCGCCCTGCCGCCCACGTGTCGGCCTTGGGGCGGTGTTGTGGTGCAGAAACAAGAACTTCCGTACTATTATATTTTTTAAAGAAAGATGTAAAATCATCATTAGCATCAGCATTATCATTAATATTGCTGATGTTGATAATTGTAATAATGCTAATGAACCACTGATAATACTGATAATAGAGATGATAATGGTAAAAACTATAGAAGTGATAGCAAAAATAACGAGAAGGATGATATTAATGAATATGAACTTGTTAATGATGATGATGATGATGATGTTGATGATGATAATGATAATGATAATGATAATGATAATGATAATGATAATGATAATGATAATAATAATGGTAATGACAGTGATAAAATGATAATAATAATCATAATGATAATACTAGAATGAAGATAATAATTAAAAGATAACAGCACTAATGAAAAACACAACCACAAACACTACGCATGCGCGGCTGTAAAGGTCATGGGAAATAGAAGTTATCATTTAACATTTATTTATACACATCAGACCACTCAAAATGTAACCCCGACTCTCCTCCCACTTCTAGACACATCAAAGGAGGTTTGTCGTTCGCAGGTCCTGGTCCTCTCCCGCCTCGCTCTCTCCTCCTCTCTCTGTCTGTCTGCCTGTCTGTTGCTATCTCTGTCTGTCTCTCTGTTTCTATCTCTGTCTGTCTTTTTATTTCTATTTCTGCCTGTCTGTCTGTCTTTGTTTCTATCTCTGTCTGACTGTCTGTTTCTGTCTCTGCCTGTCTGTCTATCTGTTTGTTTTTTATTCTGTCTGTTTACCTGTATGCTTCTATATCTATCTGTCTGCATTTCTGTTTCTATATCTGTCTGTCTATCATTGTCTGTTTATCTGTCTGTTTCTGTCTCTGTCTACCTGTATGTTCCTATCTTTGTCTGTCTGCCTGCTTCTATCTCTATTTGACTGTTTATATTTTTTTTGTTTGTTTCTATCTCTGTCTGCGTGTTTCTTTTTATCGTTGTCTATCTTTATGACTGCTTCTACCTCTGTCTGTCTATCTGCCTGTTTGTTTCTATTTCTGTCTGTCTGCCCTCCCCCTTCTCTCTATCTGTCTCTGTCTGTCAGTCAGTCAGTCAGTCAGTCAGTCAGTCAGTCAGTCAGTCGGTCAGTCAGTCAGTCAGTCAGTCAGTCGGTCAGTCAGTCAGTCGGTTTGTCTGTCTGTCTTTCTGTCTGTCTGTCTCTCTCTCTCTGTCTCTCTCTCTCTCTCTCTCTCTCTCTCTCTCTCTCTCTTTCTCTCTCTCTCTCCCTCTCTCTCTTTTTTGTCTGTCTCTCTTTCACTTTCTGTTCCCGCGCCCGGGATGAGTATTCCATTGCATAAAGCCGTAGGACACCTTCCTTCTAAAGTACGGGGATAGCGAATCCTTCCTCGTACAGGCAGCTTGTGTGTGGCTTTGCGAGCGAGGTTCTCGAAGTGTTGACCTTCCATCAGTTTATAATCGAAAATAACTCCAAATGTGTTGACAGAGTTTTGTTCTTTCAG
>NC_061850.1:15148690-15151190 GCF_019202785.1 Penaeus chinensis | reverse complement strand
GGGATCGAGAGAAAACTTGAGTTTCAGTGAATGAATTTTCGCTTTTTATTGTTCGAGGTTAACCTCTGGCTGCGCCCCGCCGCTTTTGTCTCCCGCTCCCCCCTCCCCCCCCACGCCCAGCCCATTTTCATCTCGAACTTCTTCCCAGACACTTTTCGCTTCTCATCCCATGTACGTGTGTGTATGTGCGCGCGCGTGTGTGTGCGTGCGTGTGTGTGTGTATATGTGCATGTGTGTGTGTTTGCTTATTTGATTGTTTAAATGGGAATCTTTGTTTGCACATTTCTATGCACGGTTGTGCTCGCTAAGCCTCAGTAATAGAAACGTTTGCAAAGAAGCCTTAGGACCGCAGCAGGACCGGCCGCAGGAGCAACACCTCTCCCTCCACCACAGCTTTCTTCTCCTCGATCGTCGTCTTCTGTTTTGTCGTTTGCTCCACCTCTCTATCGTCTTCTCCTTTCCCTCTTCCCCCTTACCCCTTCCCTCTTCTATCACCTCCTTCTTTCTTTCCTCCCTTCCCCGGGGACGAGCGCAGAACCCCCCCTGATGTTTCTGGACGTCCCCCCCCCCCACCCGTGGCGGGAAGGAGGAACATAAAGGGCACTAATACAAGTAGGAAATTTCAGAATGAAAAGTGCATTTTAGTGCACGCTGAATGTGTAGCAATGCTCTAGTATATCGATATCTGCAACTATATCTCAATGACGTAAATTCCCTTCCTTTAGAAATCAATCAGACCTGCAAACGAAATCAAATGCAAATAAAACAAAACAATTCTAGGGAAAAGGAGCTTCAGGTATGCTACGTGTTACCGTGGGTGCATAAAACAATCTGATTCACATGATTTTAATTCACTCCTTTGGCATTTTGTATTTTTTGTTTTGGAAACACTAAGTAAGTGGTTTAATTATGGAGAACTCGAAACTGGTATAAATGGGCACGTCATTTACATTTAATTATTTTTTTAAATTCACGTATCCAGTAAGCCTCACTACGGCGCAACGTGACGTCACTACGGCTCATTTCGCGCCATCTCTCTTCCTCCCATTTGCAAGACTCCAAAGGATCTGCGAAGCCACGCCCACGCCACCCTTTCCCACTCACCCATCCTGTGCAACAGAGGACGCAAACCCGACCCAAGTCGAGGGTCCTCTGCCTCCCCCACCTGCTACTCTTTCCCTCCGTCCCCTTCCCCACCCATGCTGCTTCCTACTCTCTCCGCCCCGTGTCCCGTGTACCATAAAGGTTAAATAATACAATCAATATCATAACCCATCATTCAGGGCCGCGTCGAGCATGCTCATGTGCTCTTTTGGCGGCCTTCGTGACTCTTAGGCTTCACGACCTTGTTCTCCTTGATTGTGCTCCGGAAACGTGAAGAGCGTGTGAGCGAGGGAGTGAGGAGAGCGTGGAATGCAGGAGTGGGCGGAGGGCGGCAGATGCGGATGGGGGGGGGGGGGGTGGAGATCAGCAAATATGGATCGAGAAAATGTCTTTGGATATTTACTGGTTACTGGGGCCAGCGGGTGATGCTGCCACTTGACAGCTCTTCATCCCCAGATGCAGACTCATGGCTCATTATCATGAGTGTTCACGTGCTCAGTTTGTTTACTTTACGGCTGCATCCATTATCAAGATCATCATTCTCAACAGTGACACTAACACACCCATTATTACTCTGTCACTAATATCAGTCGTAAATTTCGTCTCCGTTTCCGTTTACTGTATTACTATCAGTATTGACATAATCTCCCCAGGAAGCACTATCATCACCAATATCGTGATTGCCCTGCTGCCGACATATGCTTATTTGTGAACCGAGCAATTTCCCCCGCGCAGGAGCAGATATTTCCACCTAACAGTTGAGAGGCTCCCTTCCTCTTCCTGCGAGCCCTTTGTCGCGGGGATGTTTGTGGGCCTCACTTTTCATCGCTCCTCCTCCCCTCCCCTGCCCCGTTTAAACATCTCTGCTATTCCAGTAGAGGCAGGGGAAGGGCAGGAGCAGGGGGCAGGGGGGGAGCAGGAGCAGGAGGCAGAGAATGGAGTCTGGAAGAACAAATCGAGGATTAGGAAGAGCAGGGCGCGGCAGAAGAGCGAAGGGGACAGTGTTTGAAAAACGACAAAGCGCGAGCGGCGGAGATGGCGCGGAAGGCAGTGAACGGCAACAAAAGGCTGGGGAGGCGGGGCAGGGGAGGGCAAGGGAGGGCAAGGGAGGGCAAGGGAGGGCAGGGGCCAATGCGAGAGCGATGAGGGACGGCAGGAAGCTTAGGAAAGGAGGGTAATTAATTAGTGGAGCGGCCTGAAGGCAGGAAAGAAGGATCTGAAAAAGGAAAGAGCGGATGCTCGAATCCGGGAGATGGGGAACAATGGAAAAAGGCAAATGCAGCATGAAGAAAGAGTGCCAAAAGGATGGAAAGGAAGGAAAGCGGGAGTTGGGGCAGGGCGAGTGGCAGGCGAGTGGCAGGGCGAGTGGCAGGCGAGTGGCAGAGCGAGTGGCAGG
>NC_061850.1:15133690-15143690 GCF_019202785.1 Penaeus chinensis | reverse complement strand
GCGGATCCATCCCAGTGGCACGCGGCGGCTGCGAGGAAGCCCTGTTGGCGCCCGCGCGGAGGCCGTCTCGGGGTCAGAGCGCTATTCACAGGAGAGCTTTACTTACAATTAAGCCCTTTACTTGCTTTCAGGTTGTATTGGGGAGACTCTGAGAGTGCAAGAATTGTTTTGATCTAAGTATAATTGTGAATGAATACATTTGTTTATAAGACAACTTTATTCTAGTCCGAGAGAGCTCAAATGGAGAGTGTTGGGAACATCTGCTCAAATATTTACTCTATTGAGAAGAAACCGCTTTTCATCTTTTGAAGAAGCTTTGTTGTCACCGGAAAAGACTGTTTCCAAAGGAGCTTCAAAAGGAACCTTACCTGTTTGTGGAATATCCTTAGTGCATGAAAGCCGTAAGAGTAAATTGATATAATAATAGCTTAGGATTTGCTTGCTCTAGATAACCACTAACTGCTGTTCTATTTAAAGACGTTAATTTCACGAACATGGCAAGGCAGTGAATAACTTATAGATATCAGTATTTCGTCAGTTACTGTTGCTTCTCATATTGAAGGCTACTATTTGATTCCATGCTAGCCACCATTCTTTTTTGGACAGTGTGCTTTCTCTGGTCCTGAGGACGCAGGGCAGCCTTCGCTTGTATTCCTGCGTGGCGGTTTATTCAGACTGTTTGAAGAAGAGTTCACGAAAAGAGGCCTTTGTATTAATGCAGGCGGACGCACAATTCTACTTCCAATATCACCATTGAGCTGCGCGTAATGACTGTGTTGGAAACTGCCTCAAATATGCCATTCATGGCATTCATGCCTACCGAAAGTCAAAGGTGAGGCGGCCATGTTATGCTGGCGATCTGCAGTAGGGCGTGGCCCTTTCCAGATGTTCGTTTGGTTTGAGAAGTAGACAGGAGATCACCAGGCACAAGGGTCACAGTAATGGAGATGATTTATTCTTCATCTAATATGTTCAAAGAAAAGATCCTCAACCATTTTTTCATATTTATATTCACATTTTCCACGTTAGTTCTCGCTGTCACCACTCGTCCATTCTGCCTCTTATTTCGCGCCTTTCCCCTCCCCAGCTTATCCCCAGCATTCAACTCGTTAACGAGCTGTCTCAAAGCAGCCGATACTAATTTACAGATGTACATCCAACACTTAAATCAAGTTGCCCCAGCCAGCTGACCGGGAGACGGCACGGGCACGCCGTCTGCTGCCGTGTATATGTAGAGAAGAGAAAAGTCTCCCCTAACCCCAGTCTCCGGGCTTGCACAGTGGTAACATGTCAGCCTCTCGTCCGACAATTCGCGCAAAGTTGCAATTGTCGCCTGGAGATTACTACTGTGACAGGGCACTACGGTGGGCAAGGACTGAACTCAATCGAGTCAACACCAGCTGACACACTCTAATCAAGTCGGCACAGGCCGGGTTCCCTTCATTGCCCTGGCGAGGTTCACCTTATGCTCCCACCCCCTCGCACACAGGACTCTCGTTTTTGCATCTCGAGTTCCCGCCGTGTGGCGCCCAGGGTAGCCACCTCCACTCTTCTCCCCGTCCTCCTCCCTTCTCTATTCTTTCCTCAGCACTTTTCTTCTCCCTCCTTATATCCTTTTTCTGACCTCTCCTTTTCTTATTTCTCCTTCCTTTTACTTTCTTTTTAATCTACTCTGTTTTTGCGTATTGGCGCATCAGTATTCTCCTTTCCAGTTCATTCATTAATCCACAGCAAACGAGTACGTACATGTTTACATATAAACTCACTCATGGTCGTTCTGATTATCAACACATTCATGTTGTTTGCAAACTTGTGTATTGATTATCCTAGCTGCACCTGCAAGGCGCGCGTGAAAAATTGATGAAGATGTATTTTAGTCACAGCAGTAGCGGACTTTACTAGGTATTTGTCTCATTGATTCACGCAGGTGGACTGGAACGTCGAACACCTGTGCTGCTCACAATCATGCTCATGTGCATGCCCCCCCTCTCTCTCTCTCTCCCTTCCTCCCTCTCTCCCTCCCTCTCTCTCTCTCTCTCTCTCTCTCTCTCTCTCTCTCTCTCTCTCTCTCTCTCTCTCTCTCTCTCTCTCTCTCTCTCTCTCTCTCTCTCTCTCTCTCACTCTCTCTTCCTGTTACGCACACACTCCAAGACGCATTAGCATGAATACGCGTCCGAAACGGCTTCCCACACGAGCCAGAAAGCGCAGCATCGGCGCCCTTGGCCCGCGGGTCCTCCTTTGGGCTCAAGCTCTGCTCTCAGTAGGAGATAAAAGATCATAAAATTATACATTTTCGAGTGCCGTTACCTGTCTTATTCCAGTTAACATTCTTGATACTATTGTTTATAGTAATAAACGACGGAAATAACAACAGTCGTGTTAGTAAAAATGTTAATAGTACCAATAATAATGAGAGTAATATTATAACAGTAATGATGATGATGATGATGATGATGATGATGATGATGATGATAATAATGGTGATAATGGTGATGATAGTGATAATAATAATAACAACAACAAAACAACAACAATAATAATAATGATAATAAATATAACAATAATAATAACAATAATAATAATAATAATGATAATAATAATAATAATAATGATAATAATAATAATAATAATAATAATGATAATAATAATAATGATAATAATAACAATAATAATAATAATAATAATAATTTTAATAGTAATGATGATGATGATGATAATAATAATACTTATACTGCTACAAATACTAATACTAATGATAATGTTACTACTAATACTAATAATAATGATGATAGTAACAACATCAACAGCAATAATAATAATAAAGATAATGACAATAATGACGATAATATTAATAACGATGATGAAGGTGATGTTGATAATGATAATAATATAATTATAATAAAAATGATATTATTATTATAATTATTATTATTACTATTATTATTATTATTATTATTATTATTATTATTATTATCATCATTATTAGTATCACTCTTCTTCTCCTTGTTCTTATTCTTATTCTTATTATGTTATTATTATTATTATTATTATTAATATTATTATTATTACTGATGTTATTGCTGTTGTTGTTGTTGGTGGTGTTATTATTGTTATCAATATTATCATCATTAGCATTATTATTATGGGTGATAACAGCAGTAATAATAAAAAGAGAGACAGAACAAAGAGATCTCAGGCGATTTGTCTCGTTTCCCCCGCCTTGATACCGTGCGGGTCGACAAGCGGCGGAAGCGCACTGTTGCGACCGACACAATGAGCGGCGCCCTCGCTGTTTCCGCTGGCTGTTTCAGGATCCGAGACCTCTCGCGCGCTTCCGGTGACGCGGAGAGGGGTGGATGTGGGCGCATGTATGAAGACTTAAGCACACGACTATAAGGAAGCTCCTTTAGGCTGCGGGGGGCGTGCGAGGGTAGACCAGCTCCCGGAATCACCGGCTTGGTGCTGGCAAATTGTGTTGAGACTGTGAGCGGAAAACCGAGTTCTGCATCGGGTCGAGGAGAGCAAATGTATCTGCTTTAATTAATGTTTCGTCGGCTTGTGGTGCTTGCCTCGCTTCCCGGCCTCTCGGCCTCGACCTGCCTCAAGGTAGGCAGGTGCTGCCTAGCTGGACGGCGTTTTCCAAAGGCCCGCCATAAGTGCGGCAAAAGGAACGGAAAATATCTGCAGTCTCATTCACACAAAAAAGATGAAACAAAATTTAGATTGAACAAACATATCCAAACCCAAAGTCTTCCTTATTTTCGCTCGAAAGGTTCCAATATGACAATGCAAGAAAAAAATCAAGAAAAATGAAAAAAAGGAGAAAGCGCATCCAATTGTACCGCTTCTAAAGTTCTGGGCCAAACGTCTTTAAGACCTAATAATTTTTACTCAAGGAAGAATTGGATCTTCTGCTTCCTCAGTACTAAGCTCTTAGCATCATAAAAACTCCAAGTGATTAACATTTCTAATATTTATGTGTACGAAATCAGTGCCGGCGCAAAACAAGGCTTGGGTCTGTTAATGGGAAATCTGCCGTGCAACGATTTTCGCAGATTCCCTTAAGAATTTATGATTTTTTACATGTAAAAGGGAATTATTCATTATCTATGGTTCATTTGAAACCGCTTTTTGTATTATGACGGACTAAAACACCAATGTCCGGTGAACAAAAATAAAATCACACCTAACTATACATAACAACACTGATTGTACCTCTAAAAACCACAGCTTCCGGATCTTAAAAAAAATATGTATTGATGAAGTCAGCGGATCGAAGCGAAGCATGAGGCGCGGGACCTCATGTAGCACTGGTAAAGGTCAGCTCCAGGGCCTCGGCGCGGACTCGGCAGCCGCCCTTGTGAATGGCCTTCTTCGTCGTCGCTCTGCCAGAGGCTCGGCCTTTCTGCGGGAACTGGCGGAGGGAAGGGGACAGGGTTGCGAGGGGGGAGGGCGGGGTACGTCTGGTCGGAGGTTCGAGCAGAACTGCGCTGAAATAACACAGTATTTAAGGACCGAGATCATGGTGGAGCTTGATGCAACAGCATTGTTATTCTCATTCTCATTCTCTCTCTCTCTCTCTCTCTCTCTCTCTCTCTCTCTCTCTCTCTCTCTCTCTCTCTCTCTCTCTCTCTCTCTCTCTCTCTCTCCCTCTCTCTCTCTTTCTCTCTTTCTCTCTCTCTCTCCCCTCATTCTCTCTTTTTCTTCCCGTATCTCTGTATCTGTCTATTCACGCATCCATCTATCTATCTATATGAACGTGTATGTTTCCGTACACATGTATCCCCCTCTACTTCTCTCAGTCTAACCATCACCCTTCTCTCCCTTTCCCTTTCCCTAGTTTGTTCCTTCGTTTCTTTTATATCCCATAACCTCCGTAGCTCTCCTGTGCCCTGGTGATCCATAGCATGACACGAGTCCCTGGAATCGCATTTTTCTCGCAAAGTCTCGCGCCGCACAAGTCGACCTGCGGCTGAGCGCCATCTGTAGGGCGAGCGAGAGTTGCCATACTTTTTCGTTCACTGTCAAAATAACGCGATACTTGCTTACTGTTCGAAATTTGGACACACTTACTTTAAGGGAATCCATCTGAAGGCAGATGATCGTAATTATTAAAATTCCTTGGCAACAGCGAGAGCTCAGCCCCAGGATAACTAGGTACGATCCGGAGTGGCCCATGATTCAGCCTGATTGGATTACATATGATACTGAGACGCACGACGCCCTGCCTCCCTCGCTCACAACACAGGCTGCGGTTCAGCTCGCCGGTCTCTTCCACCTCTCTAATTTTAGACTCCACTGGCTGTCTACTTCAGTGAGGAAATATCCACGAAATGATATGTTGATTTCCAAAACTGTATCAACATAGGGGCGAAGGCCAGCTGCAGGATTCATGGTTTACCGAAAGCATTTATAATATTCATAAAACTGCACAACATTTACGTAATTCCTATTGCAAGCGCTCACGGTGTGAATGTGAGTGTTCTCGTCCACCTGCTGGTGTCCCCCTGAGGGTCGAGGGGGCCGGACGAGCGCGCGGACAGCTACCGAAGGTAAGTTGTCGAGTCGGAATTCCGCGCTCCCGTCGGCGAAGAGAGGCCGGCTGGCGCAAGCACTTTCTTGCTAATTAACCGCCCCAATTGCCCTAAATATTCCTTCCTCCAAATAAAGACCCTCGGCTCCCGAAATAGAAGAGCGGGAGGGAGGAGGGTCTCTTGGGAATCCTGTCGCTGCAAAGCTTTTTGTTGTCGTTTTCTTTGTTCCGGGCCAGGGCGCGGGGGAGGGGAGGGGAGAAAACCCGAGAGCAGAGGGGATACTGGAGAGTCATGGCAAATGGCATGGGAGGTGGTAGGAATGGAAATTGTTCGAGGCAGTGGTCGAGTCTCGGGGACGAGGCATGGAAACGGAGCAGAGACGCGCGAGGTATGGGCAACGGCGCGGAATGAGGTTTGTATGTCCAATCTGGCAAGGTAATTAAAACTGACAAAGCAAATGAGATTCGGGAGGATTAGCGATGGCAGTGATGGAACAAAAAGGACAAAGCGGAGGTGTTTGGCGGGCCTTGGCGGCACACTTTGAAGTTTTACGCTATATCTATAAAAAATATTTTTAATGTTCCTTGTCCGTGCCCAAGTTTTCTGATGCAGACCCAATGCATGCATATTGATTACACCTTCTCTTAGCATTTGATACTGAGTAAATTTTGATGCCTCTGCAGACATTAGATTTGTTAAGACAAAATGATTTGGGTGAAATATACGCTGATCGGTGTACCATGTAACTTCCGAATGCTATGGCAGTTCTTTCCTGCGAGTGCCAACGACAACACATTTCCGAGGAGCCCATTCGTGTTCTGAACGACGGCCGCTCCTTAACTAACTTGAAAAGTTCATCGCCTCTGAATCCCGTGGAGCATTGGCTGCTGACACGCGCTTGCTTCGCTTGTCTGCTGCGCCACTAACTTCATTTCTTTTACTTAACTTCCCACCTGAGACGCGAGAGGGAAGACACAGGAAGGGATGAGGAGCGAGAGGGAAGACACAGGAAAGAGTGAGGAGCGAGGGGAAAGGGTGAGGAGCGAGGGGAAAGGGTGAGGAGCGAGGGGAAAGGGAGAGCACAGGAAGGAAGGAGGCCGTTCGTTTGGAACGTACGCATCTTTCCCATAATTCTATTTTCACTCTTCCATTGATAAATGGATTTTCACCTTCTCACTTCATCCGGTTCCATCTTCCCATATATTCTATATTTTCCTATATTTCATCCTGCGAAATGACTATAGCGAAGGCGACACGAGATACGACAAACACCTTTTCGCACCTCCTTGCATGTGTATGTACTAGTTCAGTGGTTCATTACCTATCTGTCCATGTGGGGCTGTATAGTATACATCAGCTTTATTAGGTAAGGAGAAAATGTTTCAGATGTGTACGACATATGTTTGGTTAGGGAAATATATTACATGATTAGAAATGTTTCTTTAAAATCAGTTTCCCTCAGTCAGTCAGAGATGCCGTGTGTCTGCATCTAACAGAGTAATGACTGGGTTCGCCTTTATGATATATAACAAGTGTCTCATAGCCTACTATGAGGTTACATGTCTGTTCGCTGAATTTCTCAGGAGGGTCTTTTCCAATAATTCGAAAAAAGTGGTGTTTCCTATCTGCCTGTACCTGTGTGATCAATTTTCCTTTTTGTTCGAATCCCATCCGGGGCTTCTGGGGCGGTCGCATGGGCCTTTTAGATTTTTGTGTTCAGGATTTGACAGCGAAATTCAAATGATTCAAGTGTTCTACTTTCTTTCCCTTTGTGAAGTCTTTTAATTACTGTTTAAAATTACTTAGAACATTTTATATTCAGTGTAATGTCTTGTAATTAGAAACACTCTAGTTTATTTTCCATTCGTCTAATATTTTTGACAACTATAAAATTGATTTTATTAAGTGTATGGTTATGATATTGTGCAACTGAACTTTTTTCCCTATGAAGTTTTTGATACTTCCGTTAAATTAGTAACATATCTGTGTAAATGTGTCTACACTCTGCGTTTGTATGGGCAGTTAAGGTTTGTATCAACACAGGGGTGAAGACCAGCTACATGATTCATGGTTTACGGATAGCCTTTGTAATATTCATAAAACTGCACAACAGCATCACATTCATTTCGAAATTGATGCTAACATAATGACTTGGCGACCAAAACTATATCTAAAATTACCCCCAAATTCAACAAAATGCCTCGTCCGAAAGACGGCCGCAGCGTGAGTCCATTCAATAAAACTTTGCCCACCGAGCGGTAACTAACAGTGACACTTGATCCTGCTCCGCGGGGCTGCGTAACACCTGTTCTCTCTCCGAGTGGATGGTCGGGCAGCGCTGCTCTTAAATGCTCGTAATGCCTTCGTGTTTGCCGAAGCAATATCGCAAGCTCTTTCATATTCTCCTGTCGGACTGTGTGAGCGTAAATATGAGAAACATAACTTGGCATCGGCGTAATAGACGGAGGCATCATTTCGTTTCTATAGGCTTAAATGATGCAGACAGACACTAAAAATTCCTTTGATGAATCTTACATTCAAGTCAGAAATTTATACTAATGAACTTCCTCTCTGGCGCACTTACCATGGCAGCGGAGTATTCTATTGGATAAATGAAAGATTTTCGTCATACGCATTAATTAAGGCTGTGTGTGAAATGTTGATATAACGATGAAAGTTTCGAGCGCAGAGAGGAAAAGTCTTGATCACGAAGAACATCTTTTGATGAATTCCTTCAGTTAAAAACGTTTTCCGTTAATTATGGTGGCGTGTGGGCTTTACGACAGATTCATTCACCATGATAAATTAATTTTGTGTGTGCAACGTGTCTTGCCTTTGCCAAATTATGACGATATTCAGAAGTCAGTCTGTTTGTTGCCTGATTTCAAGTTCACTGCTTATGGTACATGGCCGCTGATTGACGTGTTCAAAGTGCTAATAGCGACACCCGTATTCGCCTCGTGTGTTCGGAAGACACACTCGTGCCAAAAGTATGTCCAGGTGGGCATACATCCCGCCCTCTCTGCGTCTCGCTGCGTGCGTGTCGAAGCACCCCCTGCCACCACTGGCGCAAAACTCTCTAAATGTGAAAATCGGATAAATCGGAAAGACCAGACCGTCTTGTGAACAACCTCGCAAACCGAAAAACATGTTAGGGTCAACTCGCACCCCTTCGCTGCGTCACGTGACTCGAATTTTGGTGATTCACGATTTTGCTCATCAAGATATCGTCCGGAATTATTTCGTAGCGGGACTTATTGCGCGGCCTCTTGTTTGTTGATAAATTCCCGATTCCAGCTCTTCTTCCAGCGTCCCATTCACCCTTTGAAAGACGGACTCCCTGAGACAGACATCAACTTTCCCCAATCCTCCCGCTCCTCGCAGACCTGGCGTTCACTGCCGTCGTTCCTTCTCCGGGCGGCTGCGGGCACGGGAGCCGCAGGGAAAATTCCCCTCGCTTCGCACGGCCCTTGCCTGCTCTCCCGACATCGGGAGGCCGCTTCTCTAGCTTGGCACTGGATCTCTCTCTCTCTCTCTCTCTCTCTCTCTCTCTCTCTCTCTCTCTCTCTCTCTCTCTCTCTCTCTCTCTCTCTCTCTCTCTCTCTCTCTCTCTCTCTCTCTCTCTCTCTCTCTCTCTCTCTCTCTCTCTCTCTCTCTCTCTCTAGAGATATAGATAGCTAGATATAAAGATAAATAGAGAGAGAGAAAGAGAGGAAGAGAAAGGGAGGCAGAAAGAGAGAGAGAGAGAGAGAGAGAGAGAGAGAGAGAGAGAGAGAGAGAGAGAGAGAGAGAGAGAGAGAGAGAGAGAGAGAGAGATAGAGAGAGAGAGAGAGAGAGAGAGAGAGAGAGAGAGAGAGAGAGAGAGAGAGAGAGAGAGAGAGAGAGAGAGAGAGAGAGAGAGAGAGAGAGAGAGAGAGAGAGAGAGAGAGAGAGAGAGAGAGAGAGAGAGAGAGAGAGAGAGAGAGAGAGAGAGAGAGAGAGAGATAAAGAGAGAGAGAGAGAGAGAGAGAGAGAGAGAGAGAGAGAGAGAGAGAGAGAGAGAGAGAGAGAGAGAGAGAGAGAGAGAGAGAGAGAGATAAAGACATATAACTAGGAGATAGATAGATAGATGGATAGATAGATAATTAGATAGAGAGAGAGATAGAGAGAGAGAAATAAAGAGACAGCCAGACATATAGATACATAGATAAGTTATGTAGATAGAATGAGGAATAGAAAGATAGATAGATAGGCAGGTAGATTAATAAATAGATAAGTAAACAGGCAGATGGATACATAGATGAATAAAAAGATAGAGAGATAAATAGATAGACAGATAGAAAGATACACGCACGTGCCTTCACACACGAACACACGCACGCACACGCTTGGCCGGCTAATAGGTTAATAGGCTGATTCCCTCGTCATCCCCTCCCATTATATCTGCCCAATTTCATCAGTTATACCCAGAATTTGTGTTGGAATTT
>NC_061850.1:15090656-15093156 GCF_019202785.1 Penaeus chinensis | reverse complement strand
GGAGGAGAGAGAAAGAGAGAGAGAGAGAGAGAGAGAGAGAGAGAGAGAGAGAGAGAGAGAGAGAGAGAGAGAGAGAGAGAGAGAGAGAGAGAGAGAGAGAGAGAGAGAGAGAGAGAGAGAGAGAGAGAGAGAAGTGAAGGAAAGATACTGAAAGCTAGACAAATAAACAGATAGAGACAGGCGGGGATGATGGTAGAAAAAAGGAACAGGAGTTAAGGAATGGAAGAAGACTAGCCAGAACTTCCAGATGATTGATCCCGATTTCCCTCTTTGGAAGCGATCGTTCGAACTCCACGGCTAAGGAGACTTTTCTGGAGCCGTCTGTTGCTTCCATAGCGTCGGCGTTAACGCCCCTGGCCACTGGTGCGTTGTTGCCTTCCATAAGGCGCGGATGCGTGACCTGCACTGGACTCGACCGAATGAGCTGACAGGTCACTGCCAAGCGCACGCATTCGGACGCGTGCTCCATCCTCGAGCGCTATTTGAGTCGCAAAATAATGTGGAAGACGCGGCCCCCTCGCCCTCCTCGCCCCCGCTGCCGACGCTGAGCCCCTCGCAGCAGTGATGATCCCGGCTGACCTCGTACTCGCTTAATGTGTTTGGAAATGCAAATGCTAGACGAAGAACAAGGGTAAAAGACACCAGCAAAATATGTTGCAACATTAAAAATGAATTAAGAAATAAAATCTTCCTGTGTCGTTTTATATAAACTGCTGTTTGTCGGAAAACTCATTAACAACCTTCCGCTGGTGCGTGTCGCAGAGGAGGCGGCAGCCGCCTGCTCTCCACCGATTTCGCCGCCCAAATGTGTCAAAAGAATAAACCAAAACTGGAGGTTCACCAAGAAATCATATTATGATGGCTGAGTGGGTCATAATACCTCCACATTCTATCCATTTCACAGACCTGAAGGCGATATTGATTTTCCATAGTCAGTGCGGTCTACTCAATCCTCTTACTGTTGAACCGTGTTTTCCTACGTATTTAGCAGCTCCATACAATTCGAGTACAACCAGGAAAGACCGCAAATGAACTGTTAGATTTCCCTTCCTATCAGATGCAACAAGAACAAAGGGCAAGCGTTAGTAGGGCAGTGCGGTTATAATTTCTGTTTTGGTCGAGCGAAGAGGACGACGTGAAGATGGAAGCGCCCCAGCCCCCCAGCACCTCTCGGCGGCTGAGGACGGCGTTGTGATCACCTCCTTCGGGTGATTACCTTCACTTTTCACCTTCGGTTCCTTAAGACCCACGGCATTGCCTTAACGTATCATCCAGGTAATTGGCCAGGAGCACACGCAGTGAATGAAGGGAGAGGGTTTTCAGAAGCATATCTAAGAAATACATTGAGTGCATTTTAATTCACAGTACATTCCGAGAGTAACTACTGGAGCTCCCATTCATATATTGGGAAATCAATGAGACTGTGGTAGAAAGGTATGAGTAACCTGCAGCAAAAGAGGTTTGAGATTCAAATGGGGTTTGAAGTTATCATAAGTAAGTATTCCCTGAATACGAAGAGGTTTCCGTCCAACCCTACATCCTGGCGGGAGAGGCCATTATGCGCGGCGACTGCCACAACAGGATGATGTTGACTGTGGTTGTGGTATCGACAATATCGATAATATATTTCTGGAATAAGCGACGGCGGTTTTCTGACAATGATGTTACTAATAATCAGATGCGATTGTGATGAAAAAAGAGGCAGCAGTTTACGAAGAGATCTGTAGAAAAAACATTTCAAATTCATATATAGTGAGTTAGACCTTGTGAGAATCATCATTTTAGAAACATTTCTGTGCAGCGTCAATATTCGTGTAATCGCTTCAATAACAAAATGATTTCTGATACAAAAAATATACTTTAAAAACAAAAAGCAAACAAACAAATATATAAAAGCAACTGATTCACAAAGCACGTAACTCGAAGTAAGCAAAAGCGGGAAAGCCACACCAAGTAAATCCCGAGAGAATGCAACGACGAAAAACAAAAGAGCGTCGCTGAGTCGCCCCCCCCCCCCAGCATCTCCCGCTCACCCCCGCCGGTTTTTGTGCGCTTAACGATTCAACAAATTCACCAAGTCTGAGACGGAAGTTTGGGTTCCTGAGGAGTGGAGGGAAAGTTTCGCGAGCCAGGAAGCCGCCCATAGCCAGTGGCCACGCACCCTCGGCTGCCGCCATGTGCCCCGGCAGAAGCAAGGTCAGATGTGAAAAAAATATTCACAACTTTCTTCTCCCTTTCTGCCGCCATCTCTCTCTCTCTCTCTCTCTCTCTCTCTCTCTCTCTCTCTCTCTCTCTCTCTCTCTCTCTCTCTCTCGTTCTCTCTCTCTCTCTCTCTCTTACTCTCTCTCTTGTTCTCTCTCTCTCGCTCTCTCTCTCTCTCTCTCTCTCTCTCTCTCTCTCTCTCTCTCTCTCTCTCTCTCTCTCTCTCTCTCTCTCTCTCTCTCTCTCTCTCTCTTACTCTCACTTTTTCTCTTTCTCTCTCTCTTACTCTTACTCTCTC
>NC_061850.1:15070656-15073156 GCF_019202785.1 Penaeus chinensis | reverse complement strand
TGCGTTTCTTTTCTTTTTGAAGGGACTACCATGTGCCATTCTATAATTTTCATATTGCCCCTTCTCTATGACTATTTCTGTATTAATTTGTCAGTATTTCGCATAATTTGCTATTGTTTTTGTCTGATGCTCGGACTGTGTAATTCTGCACTACCCATTCTGCTTTATTATCTCTCTCACACACAACACACACTGAAGCAGCACGATAGACGTAATGATTTAAAAATTCAAATATATAGTTGACAGATATCATAACGGTCGACTAAGATTTCAAATGATGATGCTGATATCTGATTCGTTATAACCATAATGATTCTTCTATCTCAATATGAAGGCCACGAATGGTTCGGCTTTGCGCCTCGAACTCTCTCGCCGTGACAAGGATAAGTGCCAACTTTCGAGGTTTTTAACCAGAGTAGACGGCCTTCCCAACCGTGAACCGTGGGCAGAATTCAGAGCCCTCGCTTAAATACATACTGGAATGCGGCCCCAAATGTGAAAAAAATCAGGATCTCAATGTAGTTTTGGTAATGTGCAACGAGCTGATTCAGTGATGTGATAGCCTTGACACCAGCAACACCTTAATTTGCTTAATTTGTTTGACCACACTTACACTTACTTATGTCTACGTATCTCTCTATCTGTTTATTTATCTGTCTACATCTGTCTGTCTGTCAGCCTTCCTGTCTCTATATCCATATCTATATCCATGTCCATCAGTCAGAATATTTATCTATACATCTATTCATCCACCTACCTGTGCCTTTTTTTTCTCTTTCTTCTTTTTCGAAGCCCAAAATATGGCTCTTTCGTCGCGCCGAATGACCGGCGGAGAGTGATGGCCCCGGAGGCAAGTGGGCAGCCAGGCACCACCCGCAGCCCGCGAAGAGGCCGGGATGGGGCTCGGCGATAGAGACCGTGGCAGCAGTGTAATGGGAAAGCCACACTGCAATGCCATAAGGAGAAAAATGTTGTTCTAAATATAAGGAGAATGAAATTTGTGCAAAAGTTAAGGACGGAACTCGGGCAAAACTCATAAGCTGAAAGTAATGAAAAAAAAAAAAAAAAAACTATGCCGTAAAACACTTTGTGGATTAATTTCGACAATTTTATGATTAAAGCTTATAGTCTCTTTCTCTCTCTTTCCCTTTCTTTCCCTCTCGGTTGCTCTTTCTCGCTCTCTCCGATCTGTATGTGCATGTCAATGTATGTAAATACAGCATTGCCAAACATACATCTATGTCTATATATGAATCCATTCACACACACACACACACACACACACACACACACACACACACACACACACACACACACACACACACACGCACACACACACACGCACACACATACACACACACACACACGTCTTTCTCTCTCTCTCTGACCCATTCATTTACTCACTCATTCCCATCTTCTCTCTCTCAGTCTTATGCGTAGCATTTTTAAAAATGGAAAGCAATACTTACGTAGCACGATTTGCGGTTATGCATACTTTATTATTATTATTTTTTTTAATGGACGGAAAGTATAGAATAACATGACATTCCTTTTCATAGGAAGATTCCAGAAATAATGTGTATACAATTTATTTTAGTACTCAGTCTCTGCTTCCCCTGTTCCTCGCATGCACAACATCCAAATAATCTCATTTATCAGTGTTTCCTTGGTAGAAATGGACAAAATGCCAAAGATTATTACAATTACGTTATATGCATATGAGTTTAACTCAAAATGCTGTTACGTAACTTCTGTAAATCTCCCTGGGAAAGATTAGCGGCCGATATGTTTTGATTATATTACAAAAAGTTTATAAAGCTTATTTCATTCGTAGCCGTCAGACATACATGCGAGCAACCTTAAATTATTAGTGCACCAGTAAGTTGGTATTTGTCCATGTGTATATCATCAGTTATTAGTGGTCATAATGTACGGGATATATTCGGAAAAAAAACAAGAATTCAAACATTGTTTTTCCTTGTGGTGCGCATCTCGAGCGTCTATTGTAGACGACAGCGCCGAACATCTGGGTAGCATTTGTTTTTGAGCAGGAGCTGCGAGATGAATTTTGGACTATGTGAAGTTTATGTGATATGCGTTTACTGTGGTATGTATGCACAAACTTGATTCTCAAGTTATATTTATAGATATGGTAAATTAGTCGTGATATAGTACATAAAGTATATAAATACGAGTCAAGTATTTTCATAGCCCTTGAGCGTTGACCTCCTAGAATATTTAATGTATATTCGGCTTACAGAGCCAGGTTATTTGGTGTGCCGAGCTCCAGGCATTCAAGGTCCGCGACACCGAAGCCATTGAAGAGAATGTCAATTATTTAAGTTTATAATACGTGTGCTAAAGACGCACTTTTGACAAGAAACGCCATCGAACTATGGATTGCTTCAGCTTGCCGAATCTATCGAAAACATTCCAATCACCGAACGTGCTAATGTAAAGAAAAGCATTTATATATTATGTAGCACATATTAGAGCAACA
>NC_061850.1:15038156-15043156 GCF_019202785.1 Penaeus chinensis | reverse complement strand
AAACTAAACTATACCCGACATTTTAACCTTGAAAATATGATGAAGATTTACCCTTATCTACAAGAAGTAAAGAACGAGTGTGTGGTCTCGCTAGAACAAATGTTCCCTGTGAAACATAATTCTCGAAAGCTCCTGCCTCGTTCATAGCCCTCTTAGGTCGTTTCCAGTCTTATTTTCTCTCCTTCACATCCCCCGAAACACAACGGCCATTCCACTAAATCCTCTTTCCTAAATGTTTCATGCTATTCCAAAATAGTTTAAACGGCCAAAGCAGAACCGCCATGCAGACAAACGTTAGTTTTGGCGGGAAGTGAAGCCACCGCTGAATGTGCTCAGAGCCAAGGTCTACGTCACGCCAGAGCCGGGCGGGTGCGTCGCTGCCGCCAGGATCACGCAGCCGCCACTACACCTAAGAATCACAACGCCGCTCGTAATACTATGACGCCGCCTCCTTGCATTCAGAACCATCGCCTTTAGGCTTCGGGCTTGCTATTTAGGCTCATTCGATTTCCGGCTGTTCCTTATTTTCACTTTTTCATCTAGCGCTGTTTGTTGTGCTTTTGATATATGGGATCCAACCTCAGGGGCCTCGGAGACTCTCCATTCAGGTCGTTGCTGAATGCGAACAATATGTCTCATAGGAGTACTCGCCGTAGAAAGAGTTGGGCTTTTGTCTGGGCATTGTTGCTATAATGTGGTGAAATATGTCTAATGCACGGAGTCGCGTTGGCCAAGCGGAATCTGAAATTATACCGCTGGCGATAAGTGCGGAGGCACGCCCGTCGCTTTGCAAAAGGGATTTGGTGGCGATGCTTGAACTCAACTCTTTGTATTACAGTTTACACACGCACACGAGCAAGCAAGCAAGCAAGCAAGCACACACACACACACACACACACACACACACACACACACACACACACACACACACACATACACACACAGACACACACACACACACACACTGTATTATGTCATCACGTGCTTAGAAAGAAACTTGTAGCAAACAAAATGGTTCGCCTGCGGGAGCCCAGGGAAATCTCTCCACAATGTGTTCGCGGATTTCTGCTGATGCTGACAGAGCTGACGCTGGTCTTGTCAGTGATGGCATACTTCTCGCTACTTCCTGGAGGCTGGTGACCTCTTGGAAAAATAAATAGTCTGTCCTGACAAAAATAAATATATACATAATTCTTCTGAACTGGCCCACGGCGGCGGTGAGACTCCCTTGGACAACTCGCAACACAAGCTATTATGGGTCGTCCACAAGCAGCCCCTTCATGAAGGGAGCCACAACAACAAGTCGTTTTTTCGATTCTTCCAAAGCTCGTCTTGAGCCTCCTTGCCACAAGCCTCGTCGCCCGTGGCCCCAAAGACCTTCTTTCGTTCCACTGCGCTTTTCAAGTGGGTTGAAGAGGTTCCTCTCTGGGCCGCTGCTGCTTGTTGCCAGCTTTTTTAAGGCTAGTAGTATGCTTTGTTAGTCGCAGTTCTTCAGGTTATTTAGTGTGGCAAGAAGCTTCTCAAATTACGAGTCTCGTGTGACTGAGACTGCCACAAAGGGGATTTTAGCCATTGTCAAGAATCACACTGGATCTGTTCAGCCGTTTCAGTACGAGTGCTTGACATTTCTCTCGCGTTAGGAATATTTTGGATTGGGTGATTCATTACTACGATTATGGGTCAAGAAGAAAGTTTCGGAACATTTTCTGTTATTAAAGAAATAGGATATAGACATGTTTGTCATATTCGACTTTTATATTTGACTTGTCTATCATTTGCGAGCGCATTATATATATATAAATATATATATATATATATATATATATATATATATATATATATATATATATATATATATATACACACACACACACACACACACACACACACACACACACACACACACACATACATATAGATATATATGTGTATATATATTTGTGTATACATATAGATCGATAGATAGATAGAGGGAGAGGGAGAGGGAGAGGGAGAGGGAGAGGGAGAGGGAGAGGGAGAGAGAGAGAGAGAGAGAGAGAGAGAGAGAGAGAGAGAGAGAGAGAGAGAGAGAGAGAGAGAGAGAGAGAGAGAGAGAGAGAGAGAGAGAGAGAGAGAGAGAGTGGCAGAGGGAGAGGGAGAGGGAGAGGGAGAGGGAGAGGGAAAGGGAGAGGAAGAGGGAGAGGGAAAAGGAGAGAGAGAGAGAGGGAGAGTGAGAGGGCTGGAAAGATATGTGTACGTATGTATGTTTATATAATAATAATAATGATAATAATATTAATAACAATAATAATAATAATAATAATAATAACAATAGAATTCGTGCAAACTTGTATTCTGATGAAAACAATTCTCTCACACCAATTACTAGTAATTATCCAGTTTCCGGGAAATAATTTCGCATTCCACGTTACTAATGGTTAATGTATTTTGCAATGTTCGTTGTTTAGGAGGCACGAATGCAGGTCATTTCGCTTTATAACTTTTATTCATCTTTTAAAAACTATTGGAAACACTCATATATCTATGTTTAGATCTATAATTACCCATCTATCTATCTTTCAACACACACACACACACACTCACTTATGTGTATATATATATATATATATATATATATATTTATACATATGTACATATATATATATATATATATATATATATATATATATATATACACATATACATACATATACATATATACATATGTGTGTATGTGTGTGTGTGTGTATGCATGCATGTATGTATACACACACATACACACACACACACACACACACACACACACACACACACACACACACACACACATATATATATATATATATATATATATATATATATATATATATGGAGAGAGAGAGATTATGAAATCATAATAGTTCATTTGTTTATTAGCCTAGCTTAGTGTGTATGTCATTGTTTTTATACAGTGTATTAGCATTGATTAACAAGGCATAGCATTAAAATCGGCTCTGCTCAAATCCTACCTGTGGCCACGAGTGCCGCCTAGAAACCCCGGCACCGCCATTCCCGACGCCCGCTCGGCAGCCTCCTTCCTTCGGCAAAGGCAAAGCGAGCCGGCAACTCCGACGGCTGCTGCTATATAGCAGACCTTCGGTAATACCCTCAATCATATACAAGCCCGTTTCTCACGGGAGGAAACTACTTTCCTCCTAATTTATTTTCCTCATAAGTTCCCGCAGCCGACGGCAACGGTAGCCTCGGATCAAGATGTGAGTCTCTCGTGCGGCGTCTGCCTGCGTGCGCCCCTCGCTGGCTGTGAGAGGGCGCTGCGGTGGAAAGGCGCCGCACTTCCTCTGATTTGTTTTGATGTAAACCCAATTAGGATGTGCATAGCTTAGTGTCAAGGGTATAGCCAGCCGACCCCACGTTCATTGCTATCAGAAGTGAAGTTAGATTAAACAAAACAATCTGCCGCCTTGCAGTGACTACGAAATTATTCCCTCTCAACCATTTCCGGGAGATAGAAAAGGGCGAAAGAGCACACATTTCGATGCTCTACGTAATTCTGTCCTCGCAGGTGTTCTTCGCGGCAATGCATATACATAAACAGTGTCAATAAAACAGCAATACTACTGATTTAGTGTGAGAAGAGGGACATATATCACGAACGAAAATGTCTCACAGACATCTTTTCTCACTCTCGTCTTCGCTCGCGTGGGAAGCTGAATGCTCGAGAGATGAAAAGTGAGACGCTCATTATGGCAAGAGTAACACAGATGCAGCGTGATATAATATCTGTTAGATTACCATTTTCTGATAATAGAATCATAATCTGCATAATTTTCAAAGCAAAGTTGGTCAAGGAGTTAAAAGCGTGAGGTGTAATTCCAGTGAAATTTCGCTGGGAGGCGCTACACCGCCGCAACCCCACTCTGGGGTCGCTGCTCTCTCCCTCCCGCACGGGTGGGGGGCCGGGGAATTTGGAGCCGACTCCGGAACGGTTCTACTCCTCTCTTGTTTTTGCGTCAGCGGGTGAGCTAGACGATGTACATTATGAAGATAATGTTGAGCAGTGAGAATCTAGGCCGGTGGTTCCAAACCTTTTTCATTCTGTGACCCAATATGTAGCAATCTCCATGGCCCCGTCCAGTGCCTGTCATCTTTTCAGATTTAGTTATTACTGGTTATGATTAGTGTAATGCTGTCAATAGCAATTGGACAAGAACGCTTTATAGAAATATTCCAATGCACTGATGTGTGAGAGATAAATATATGTACAGTCAGTAAAAAAAAAGTATCTTTACACGGGAGGAGATGAAATTGAAACGATCACTAGGAATTGATTTGGATATGTTGGTACCTGTTGTTTTCAAAACTTGGAATAGATGAAGCTTCATAATGTGTTCGAATAGTATTTCGAGTTAATATAGCAATGTCCACGTATCATGCAAATATTAGCAATGCATCGACACAATTACGCTTTACTATGAGGGACTATTAAGTTCCGAAACATCGAGATTGGTTACATAAAAGCCAATCTTGTCGCTTGTGGATCCTGCGACACCAAGCAATTGAAACCACCAGAGACAATGCCAGAAGTGAGGACCCTATGTGCACGACAGAGGAAAATGATCAAGTAAATGTCATGCAAAACTACAATTCAATGTGCTCTATGAAAGACAAATAGAAAGCTTGCATTGAAGTGCATGAATATCATGAGTTAATGAAAACCATTTGATACTCAGTGACAACACCCCTTACTTAGTTCGAAAAGGGGCGTGGTAGGTAGTTAGTTGCCATGTCCCTTTACTGTGAGCCATTTTCTACTTAGTTATTTACTCTCATTATTATTATTTCTTAACAATCCATAACTACTACAAGAGATGCGAACCCCTTTTGTTCTGCTGGCTACAGCACGCGAGTGGTTGCACAGCAGCGGAGTCGGGGAGTTGACGGATGTCGGGCCCGGCAGATTTATGTATGCCTATGTGGAAATCCTGGACGAGATGTTTCTACCATCGGTGAGGGCCATGTTC
>NC_061850.1:14995656-15000656 GCF_019202785.1 Penaeus chinensis | reverse complement strand
GAGAGAGAGAGAGAGAGAGAGAGAGAGAGAGAGAGAGAGAGAGAGAGAGAATGAGAGAGAGATAGAGAGAGAGAGAGCGAGAGAGAGAGAGAGAGAGAGAGAGAGAGAGAGAGAGAGAGAGAGAGAGAGAGAGAGAGAGAGAAAGAGAGGGACCGAGTGAGTGAGAGAGAGAGAGAGAGAGAGAGAGAGAGAGAGAGAGAGAGAGAGAGAGAGAGAGATAGAGAGAGAGAGAGAGAGTGAGAGGGAGATAATGAGTTTGAGAGAGAGAGATAATGAGTTTGAGAGAGAGAATGAGTTTGAGAGAGAGAATGAGTTTGAGAGAGAGAGAATGAGTTTGAGAGAGAGAGAATGAGTTTGAGAGAAAGAGAGAGACTGGGAGAGAGAGAGAGAGAGAGAGAGAGAGAGAGAGAGAGAGAGAGAGAGAGAGAGAGAGAGAGAATGAGTTTGAGAGAGAGATAATGAGTTTGAGAGAGAGAGAATGAGTTTGAGAGAAAGAGAGAGACTGGGAGAGAGAGAGAGAGAGAGAGAGAGAGAGAGAGAGAGAGAGAGAGAGAGAGAGAGAGAGAGAGAATGAGTTTGAGGGAGGGAGAGAGAGAGAAAGAGAGAGAGAGAGAGAGAGAGAGAGAGAGAGAGAGAGAGAGAGAGAGAGAGAGAGAGAGAGAGAGAGAATGAGTTTGAGGGAGGGAGAGAGAGAGAGAGAGAGAGAGAGAGAGAGAGAGAGAGAGAGAGAGAGAGAGAGAGAGAGAGAGAGAGAGGGGGGGAGAGAGAATGAGAGAGAAAGGAAGAGAGAGAGAGAATGAGAAAAAGAGAGAGAGAATGAGAGAAAGGGAGAGAGAATGAGAGAGACAGAGAGAGAGAGAGAGAGAGAGAGAGAGAGAGAGAGAGAGAGAGAGAGAGAGAGAGAGAGAGAGATTGAGAGAGAGAGAGAGAGAGAGAGAGAGAGAGAGAGAGAGAGAGAGAGAGAGAGAGAGAGAGAGAGAGAGAGAGAGAGAATGAGAGAAAGAGAAAGAGAGAGAGAATGAGAGAAAGAGAGAGACAGAGAGAGAGCGAGAATGAGAGAGAGAGAGAGAATGAGAGAAAAGAGAGAGAGAATGAGAGGACAGAGAGAGAGAGAGAAGGAGAGAGAGAGAGAGAGAGAGAGAGAGAAGGAGAGAGAGAAGAGAGAGAAAAGAGATGAGAAAAAAAGAAGAGAAAGAGAGAGGGGAATGAAGAGAAAGAGAGAAGAGAAAGGGGAGGAAGAAAAGAAAAAGAAAGAGAGAGGGGAGGAGAGAGAGAGAGGAGAGAGAGAGAGAGAGAGAGAAAAAGAGAGAGAGAAAAGAGCCCTCGCCTTCGTGACTAGCCCTTTTACTATTTGCAAAACCCAAAATATTTCCCAACATTGCCAAGTACTGTGCCTCGCTTCTTTACCCTAGTTTGTCTATCCTCGCTTACTTTTTTCAAATTTTTTCTTCCCCCCCCCCCCCCTCTTTCACTTGGGCTGAAACTGCTTCCGGGAGATCCGATGGGGTCAGAAAAAATCTCCATGGTGAATTTACACCGTCCGGCTCCTCTTGGAAAGACAGTCCACCCTCCCTTCCTCCTCCGCTCCCTCCCACCTGTCCCCCACCCTTCGCTGCTACTCCAGCCCCTCCCCTGCCCGCTCGGCTCCCCCCTCCCCCTGCCGCCGCTTTCCTTGTCCTCTCCCTCCTACTGTCGCTTTCCTTGTCCCCTTCCCCCCCCTCCCCCCATTTCGTGCCACGAGGATGTCTCACGACGCGCGACAAAACGAGCATAAGAGAATTGCTCGTTTAATCAAGACCGGGATCTGCCCAGGCATGTGGTGTTGCGTATGCGGCTATGCAGTGAGAAGGACGGAAGACGCTGTCAAGTGAGCTAACGGAACTTGCCAAAACTTCTGCCACGTTATCTGTCTGCGTGCAAACAGTGAATATGTTTGTGACCAAACTGTATCACTGAGGGACCTTGCAGGTATTGCAGAACCGGTTGAATTCACCCAGAATCATCCACCCGCAGAGGAAGCTCCGGTTCAGTGGAACCCTACAGAAGAGGAAGAATTACTAAACCTTCCTAGTAATCAACTGGTCACCACCATAAAAAAAAAAAAAACTTTCGAGCGGTGTTCTGGAAGAATTCATTACTCTCTAGAGGTCAACTCAAATGCCTGCACAGCCAACGCAGAACGTATCGACAAGGAGTGGTGCGGCAAAACCAACAGCCACTTAGCTGCCAAGGCGTGGTGGACGTCGGGTAAACCACGGCCACTCAAGTCCTGCCGCACTCAATCCACTCCTGAGACTCCAGTGACAGCAGAGCAAGATCAATCAAAGGAGGTACAAGAATATAGCCATACACTCTCACTCTCGCAATCTCCCAACACATCTACTAAGCCAAAACACTACAGGAACGTTGCTCACGTGACGCATCTGCACAACCGCAACATCGCTTAGGCCACACATCACCACTGCCGCAGCGACGTTGTAGTGACCAGAAAGGCTTGATTTTAGTGTCAGACTTCGACACTTACACTATTTACTGGTTACTTTAAATCTACGCTATGCCGACGGAGCGGGCCGAGCGGTAAGCACTCTCAGAGGGCACGGTGGGTTTGGGATAAATATTGTTCGTGAAATTTACACATATCCTGTAACATTCATCATATATCGAACCCTTCTGGTTCCCTAATGTTACTTTAAGTATATTATACAACGGGGTTTTACAAATACCGCGAAGGTTTAAACTTAACACTCCCCATGTGGAAAATCAAAAGGACCCTGGGCACAACTCCTTGCTAAAAGAACATCACTATGAAAATGAAACAGAGAAAAACATAAAACTAATATTTAATAAAAGAGCTTGGATATATGTACATAAATGATAAAGATATAGCAAAGCCGGCTGGTGCACACATAACTTATCTTACAAAAGAGGGCTGCCTCGAATCCTCCGTCCGTCACCGTAAATCACCGTAAGGTGCCTGCAGCAAGGGTTATCCTAAGCAAGCAGTCTTCCGCCAAGGATCTCTGGCTTACTGCTAGAATACCACTTGTTTTTGTCAATCAACCCCTGGATTGGGAGAGAGAGTACAAGTAGCCTAGGCCGTGCGAGCGTGACTCCCTTGTCCATCTCCCATACCTCTGACATCGTCTTAGAGGCGGGAACAAGCAGTTAAGTGATTGTGGTTCTGGAGGCTTATAATATGATAATAAAATAAAAATAACACTATGAACCGTTTTAAGGCATTATTTACAAGGCAGAAACAAGTATAACAACGAAACAAAGTATATACATTCATATTCAAAATAAAATAACTCGTCGTTGTAACGTCCACGGGGGGGTGTCCACGGTGGTGGTCCCTGGTGGTGACAAGTGGAGATTTCAGGCATCCAGCCCTGCCACGAATTGCTTGGGACACCCCCTTGATGACTTCGTTTTCTTATGGTTCACTACAACGTCGCACTCGTCGCCCGGCATCACTGTTGTACCATTACGTACCACAGCGACAACCGACTCAACCTCTGCGTTTTGACAAAAGGAATTCATTTTGCCAGAACTGTTAACAAAGGTTCATTCCCAGAACGACTGTCGGGAAAAAAAAAAAGTTCTGTGAATTCTGCAAACCGTCACGGTCATGAGGAACAGAACTGTCGCACAAAACTGTCTGAGGAAAGACAAGAGCGTCTTTTTCGGAGCTTGTCGGCTGAGCAAGCCCATAACAACGCTATTCTCGCCCAGACTCTCCAGCGACACCAAGCCCACCCACCTTATAGTGGCTGACCCGGGGCCACTCTGTGCCAGCATCACCAATTGTCCGTTAGGCAATCATAATGCCAGGCATAAGTAGAATGATTAACCGCCTGCCGATTCTCTCTGTTAAAGTGAAGGGGCTCCAGCCTAATCTTGGTGACTTAACTCACAGCTTTGTTCTACCGCTGAGTCCAGATATAATTGCAACCTTTATCAATCACACCGTTCTTGACAATTTTGGCAGAATCAGCGGCTACACAAAGTGGTACAGAAAGGACAGGGCAAATGGCACATTCGGGGCTGTATGCAACAGAACAGGTGTACTCGTCCAACCACTACATGTGGAAATGCCTGACCACCTGGAACTCTCGTTTTTTAAGTTCTGGACAAACTCTCAAGAAGCCTCTCTCCTGTGTTTGTTACAGACCTGAACTGTTGTTATTTCCCCAGAAACTCGACTGCTTGCTTCATCAACACCTCACAAAAATATAATCGTAGACGACCTGAACCAGCACCTAGTGGCTTAGTCATTCGAAGATCTGTTAGACACCTTTGGTCTGGCAAACCATGTGGATTTCCCGACGAACACATCAGGTTCATCTCTTGATTCCGTCAACACTGACCTCCCTGACGGAGCTGTAATGTGTCACCCTGTGGAGACCGTTGGCTCTTCTGACCACTATGCCATCCTTACCAGGCTCAACATCAGAGCTATGCGGGAGGAAGCGTTTACACGCACAGTGTGGCACTGGGACAGAGGCAACTAACAAGGCCTTCGAGACACACTGAATGAAACAGGATGGAACAACATTCTGGTTGGGGATGTAGAGACCAAAAGCCCCCAAACTTCTGGTCACTTTTCCCCAAACAGACTTTGTACCTCATGAAGACTATAAAGCCAGACCGATGGATCGACCTTTGGCCCTCGCTGCAGAGCAGCACCATACAACAAATCCAGGACTTGGGTCCGCTACAAACATAACCCCACAAGCCTAAACAAGCAACTCCATACCCCTGCCTGTTCTGGATGAAGAGGGCACGAAAGTGGGCCATTTTACCCTGGAAAGAGGGGCCTGCAAAGGGCCCGGCCGATTGGCCCGTCCAGTGGGAGGTAAATCCAGGTGGAGCTGCATTAATCAACATCAGGGTTTGGGGCCAGACGAAAGCATCCACCCTCTCGAAACTTTCTAGCCAGCTACTTCGCCTGTAAAATGAAACCAACGTGCCGCCCCTAGATTTCCACCAAAAAGACTCAA
>NC_061850.1:14992270-14995556 GCF_019202785.1 Penaeus chinensis | reverse complement strand
TATATATATATATATATATATATATATATTTATGCATACATACACACACCACACACACACACATACACACACACACACACACACACACACACACCCACACATATATATATATATATATATATATATATATGCATACATTACACACACACACACACACACACACATACACACACACACACACACACACACACACACACACACATATATATATATATATATATATATATATATATATGCATACATACACACACATATATACATATATACACACACATATATACATGTGTGTATATGTATATATATATATATATATATATATATATATATATATATATGTATATATAATATATATATATATATATATATATATATACATATATATATATTTATATTTATATGTGTATATATGTATATATATATATATTAAATATATATATATATATATATATATATATATATATATATATATATATGTGTGTGTGTGTGTGTGTGTGTGTGTGTGTGTGTGTGTGTGTGTGTGTGTGTGTGTGTGTGTGTGGGTGTGTGCGTGTGTGTGTATAGACACATATATATGTATATATATGTATTATATGGATGTATGTATATATATATATATATATATATATATATATATATATATATATGCACATATATATGAACTAATATCGGACTGAGAAAAAGGTACGTTACAGTTGACTTTCTGGGTTCTGACGGATGTGCACAGAATCACACTGGGTCGTGATGAAAAAAGTCTGGAGAATCCTGCTCTAGGACAAAAACGCTGACAAGGTCAGGACGCCTCATTTGCAGTCTTTATTATTCTCCATTCTGTACCTCCCCTTATGCCTCCTTCTCCTCCTCTTCCTCCTTTTCCTACTCCTTCTCTTCCTCCTTCCCCCCCCCCCCTCCTCGTCTTCCTCCTCCTCCTCCTCCTCCTTCTCCTCCTCCTTTTTTTTTCCGGATGCGAGGATGAGCTCTCTTGGGCGAGGGGGAAAAACTCGACCACTTTTTTACGAAAACATTTTTGAAGTCGCGTTGATTTGATCACATTTCAATTTACCGCGAAAAGACTTTACGCGAGCGCTTTCCACCCGGAATGATGCCTTTGTGAATTCCATTTGTGAAACGTATGTCTGCCTCACTGTCTGCCTGCCTGATATTTTTAGCTATAAGTCTCACGACAAGAGAGAGAGAGAGAGAGAGAGAGAGAGAGAGAGAGAGAGAGAGAGAGAGAGAGAGAGAGAGAGAGAGAGAGAGAGAGAGAGAGAGAGAGAGAGAGAGAGAGAGAGAGAGAGAGAAGAGAGAGAGAGAGAGAGAGAGAGAGAGATAGAGAGAGAGAGTTAATGTAAGGGTAGCCTAACATCGGCAAATAAGGAACTAGGCATTTTACCTCTCCTTTTAATTAGGCAATAGGTATGTAATTACGGATATTTGATGTGTTGAAGACTAAAAAGAGAATTAATTTCGGCAAAATCACCCAACCAGATATTAAAATCTGGGGCTTTTTCCGTTTGGGATACAGAGTCACTAAGATTCGACATTTACTTGTTCTTCAGATTTTACATTTTGAAATTTCAAACAAGCCGCCATCAAGCCAGCGAAGATGGAAAAGGCCTCCCAAGGAGTCCTGGACTATCGGAGGCCGCGTCATGGCAGCCAGGGTGACGAGCGCGGCGGAATTCCGGAAAATATAAAGTTTTCTCTGTTGCGCCATGTGGCACAAAAAATGTGGCGGTCTGTGGTGAGGCTGGGATGTTTTTATTTCATTTCTTAGCATTTTTGCAGTTACGTTTTCATTTCCTCGTGTGGATTTTTCCCTAGTGATATAACTCGTTTATGAGACTTCATACCGAGGGAGGTAAAGATAGTAATTTCTGAATCACAACGGCAATGGCGCACACACACTGGGCATCTAAAATCCGCTTCCGGTATAAATATTCCGAACACTTTCCAGAAAGCAGCGCGTGCATTTACTTGTGGAACGGCAGACCTCCAGGCCTTTAGTGTGGAGTGTTAATGGCTCCAAAACAATCCTGTTTAATGACACTTCTTTACTTCGGAGACAACTGGCACGAAGTAAAGAAATTCAGAATATAATAAAGACTTTAAATGTGTCCTCATGAGACGCGGACAACAGGAAAGCAGTTTTACATATCCTAAAGTACCTCGGCATTAGTAATGATTAGGAAAACTTAGTGGTCCTTTTTTATATATAGGCATACGTTAATTTAGCCGTTTCCGCCATTTGTACGCCAGTATCCTTTCAGAGAAAGGAAAAAGGGAACAAATGAAGAGGGTACTACGTCTACCGACAAGAAATATTAAATGTGTAATAGACAAGGTCTACGGCCATATCTTTGAGGTTATGTGGTCTGACTACAATTCAGACCGTTCTTGGACACACTACAAAATCGTCTCCTTGTGAAAAAATTATATTTTCTTCCATGTTATTATCCTTTCCGTGAATGTTATTAATAAAACCAGATGCATTGCGCTGCAAACATCAACATCAGTTTGGTAATTTGTTACCAAATTAGGGGACTATGCACTTAGCCTTGTAGTTTGCTGTTATAAAGTGGAGTAATTACGACATGTTCCGTGAACATGAAAGCTTTTATTTGTAACTTCATAAAATTAATTCGCGATTTACGCTGGATACAAACTTTCCTGTGAGATTATAAGGCACCTGCCTACTACCGTGACGTCACCAAAGAGAACGTAAAATGGTAGGTTGAGTGAGAATAATACATCCACATATATTTATATTTATTCATATATATATATACATATACGTGTATACATATATATATATATATATATATATATATATATATATATATACATATAAATATATATACATATGTACATATATGTGCGTGTGTGTGTGTGTGTGTGTGTGTGTGTGTGTGTGTTACTGTAGGGACCAAAAGTGTACTTGTTTATAAACAGTAAGTTCGAATTAATTGTGATATTCCTAACATAGATTAAGCATGAAACAGATGAGTATAACTCATATACTTTTATAAGACGATATATATAGGGAATAATTATGCATAATTAACCTTCCTTAAACACTAGGAGCCACTTAATTGCTCAGAAAAGCCAAGTGAGGTTTTATGTCAGTGAATATCTATGTAATCTAATAATATATTCTCTTATTAACGTGAGTGAATGGTATGTTGTAATATAAACACTAAATTGAATGAGACTGTAATAGAAATATAAATTGATAGTGATTGTGCATTGAATCACATATTAGTTAAAGATTTGTTTAACTAGTACATGC
>NC_061850.1:14952270-14954770 GCF_019202785.1 Penaeus chinensis | reverse complement strand
ATCTTTATTCCCGCACTGCAGACACTGAATAGTCTTTTGAGTGAATAATGTCTCTGCGTTCTGATCATGAATTGTATCTTTGGTTAAATAAGTAAAACAATTATTTATATTCATAGATATTTAGATATTTATGTATATATTTATAAATGCACACACACACACACACACACACACACACACACACACACACACACACACACACACACTCACACACACACACACACACACACACACACACACACGCACACACACACACGCACGCATGCACACACATACACACACACACACACACACACACACACACACACACACACACACACACACACACACACACATATATATATATATATATATATATATATATATATATATATATATATATATATAAATTTATGTATGTATGTATCTGTGTACACATATATATTTATGTATAAATAAATAAGTAAACAAATGTGTGTATATATATGTATGTGTGTATATATATATATATATATATATATATATATATATATATATATATATATATATAATTTATATATGTCGGTGCGTGTGTGTGTGTGTGTGTGTGTGTGTGTGTGTGATATACTTATCTAACTGAAGTTAGATAAGTATATCCAGTGGTCAGTATCCCGGCCCTACCGCTTTCCCATCAAATGCAAGACAATCTTCACCAATTTTCCTTAAGTATAAGAATTAATAAACGCTGGCATAGCACCTATAGTCATTCCATCTCTGTAAGTTAAAAAAAAAAAACGTATCGAATATGAAGAAGGCTCTTCACCATAATGTCTCGCTGTCGTTCCTCATTCAGTCCCGCCAACTACCTTTCTTCCTCCTCGCCGTAAGGTACCAAAGGTTAACCGCCGCCCTTTACGTTGCAGGGATCGGCGTGTACGTGTCCCGCGTGGAGCAGGGCGGGCCGGCGTGGCGCGCGGGGCTGCGGCCCGGGGACCTCCTGCTGGCCGCCAACAACACCAACTTCTCCTCCGTCACGCACGCCGAGGCCATCGCGGTGAGTATGCAACCTGGACCCTGATTGGCTGCTTATGAGTCATATTCTGGTCGTCCATTGGTCGATTTTGGTTTTTGCTGTTAGGTGCTTGCTGAAGTAATCTTGGCGGCCGTTGATTGGCTGTTAACCCCCCCCCCCCCTTCCAATCCCGCAATCCCCCTTATTTTATTCTCTCTTGAGCCGGGCATTTCGGTGACTCTTCAATAGTCCCTGATTTGCTCTTATTTTTAATTCGCTGGATATTTTGGTGAATATATTTTTGCTGGCCGTTGACTGGCTCCTTTCCCCTTGTTGGGTATGTCGTTGAATATACTTAGGCTCCTCATTGGCCAATTCTTACCGTAGAATATTATGGGGAAGTAAGTAGGACCCTGATTGGCTTGTTCTTCTGCCAGGCTATCTTGGTGAGTAAAACAAACCCGCTGATTGGCTGATGAAGCTGCAGAGAGGCGCACCGGTAAGTAGTATAGGCCTCTGATTGGTCATTTACACTACTTGGTCTTCGTAGTAACAATAATTCTGCAAGCCGCTTGTAGGCCACGTTTCCCCAAAGAGTCAAAATTTTAGTTAAGGTTTGCAGCAGGGGAGTCGTCTAGCCGGTATTTGTCAACGCTTGTAGTACAGTCAGTTGCTCGTTTCTTTTCGTTTTGTTTTTCATTTTTCTGACACAGTTTTTGGCTCACGTTTCTTTTTACAAATCACTGATTGTTAGTGACATTTATGCAAATTTTTGCGTATCTGTTTTGCATTTCTAATCTTTATTTTTCCGTATTTTGGATGTGTATGAATCTCCCTGTGAGTTACAACAGTTCTGTACATTCCTTACTGGTAAGAGGTTGTGCTGCCGACACTGGCGCGCCTGCAAGCGTTTCGTTCGGTGGTGAAGGTAAGAGGAAGCTTGTGTTTGACGTAGGCCCAGGGCGGCGCAAGGGAGATTTGCATCTTATCAGAGAATGGTTAGACTCAGAGAATGTCAGCTCCATTCTGATTCTGTTATGATCCTTTGACTCTCTGCATGCTGGTCTTCGTCTTTTAAGAGGATGACTTCTGTTGCTACCACTGTACTGTTCTTAATGTCGGGTACGAGTTTGTGTTTACGTTAAGTGTTGTTCTACATAATACTTAGGAATTTTATTGAGATATTTCTTGTAGACTCAGTACTTGTTGATCTTGTTCTTTCTTCCATTACTATGATGATAATAAACATTATCATTATCATAATTATTATCTTTATTACTATTGTTATCATTATCATTCTCCTTGTTATTATTATTATTATTATTATTGTTATTATGATTATCATTATTATTATTATTATTATTATTATTATTATTATTATTATTATTTTTGTTATTATTTTTATCATCATTGTTATTATGATTATCATTATTGTTGTTATTATTATTATTATTATTTATCCTTTTTTGTCATTATTATTATAATTATCATTATCATCATTGTTATTACTATTATTATTATTATTCCTTT
>NC_061850.1:14937270-14939770 GCF_019202785.1 Penaeus chinensis | reverse complement strand
AATTAAATTAAACCTTAATTAAACCTCTCTCTCTCTCTCTCTCTCTCTCTCTCTCTCTCTCTCTCTCTCTCTCTCTCTCTCTCTCTCTCTCTCTCTCTCTTTCTCATTCTCTCTCTTTCTTTCTCTGAGCATCGAGTGGTAAATATTGATAAAAAAAAGTCTTCACGACTGCATTGTGAAGTGAAATTACCTCATCGCTTCATCGTGTGTCAAATATTCATTAAAATAAATTGTAATTTCCCTGTGTGTTTCTCCGTGATAACGCAAACGTGTGTGTGTGTGTGTGTGTGCGTGTGTGTGTGTGTGTGTGTGTGTATAAGTGTGCGTGCGTGTGTGTGTGTGTGTGTGTGTGTGTGTGTGTGTGTGTGTGTGTGTGTGTGTGTGTGTGTGTGTGTGTGTGTGTGTGTGTGTGTGTGTGATATGAATAATGAATGGATGGAGGAGCAGACATGTAGATACTGTAGATAGACATACAGCTACAGTGAGAAAGATAGATAGTTAGATAGATAAATAGAAAAAGGGGAAGGAGAGGGAGAGTGAGTATTGGAGATAAATCAAGGTAACAGGAAATAAGAGTGAAACTCCGTGGTTTGCAGCAAGCATTTCGAATGACCGTGACATTTTTCGCTTAATTGGAGAAGTAGAGGGCGTGCGCAGTCTGTTCTGACATGATTTATGTTTGACCTTCCACTATGTAAAACACTGGCATTACAGTAATGCCTCGCAACAGTCTCTTCAATTTTTCAGTTTTCTGCCCAAAAACGGAGAAATTATTTGTCACCTCTTAAGTTTACAACACGGAATGACACGACCTTAGTAATAACAAGGCTTTATCGGTAAGGGCATCAGCAAATTACAATATGATAATGGCTAGACAGAGTAGGGAAAGCTTATATCAAGGTAAATGAATAACATAATTTAAGACAGTGGGTCGTTATTCACCACAGTTCCCGACTGCGAACTCTCGGCTTGACAGCTGAGCCGCGCCGGGCGCTTCGTGCCGTAGGAAATCGGTCAGCCAGGGAAGATGGTTGAAATCACTCGTCACCGGGAGGAATTTTGTCCGGGTGAATACTAAACTGTCCTGGCATTATAATGGGATCTAATTACCAGTTCTAAATAACTTGAAGCAGACTGATTAGTTACAATTTGCAAGATAACTTTGATTTTGACGTCCCTCGTCCTCCGTGTAAGCATACAAAGCGTGCGCACAACAAAACAAAACTTCGGGCATAATATCAGTCTCTTCACTTTCTTGGAACATGCTCAGCAACACATGAAAGGAAATGGCCGAAGTTACATTGTGATTTGCCCTTAATGTCCTCATTCCATGCCGTAAAACAAGCCAAAATGCGTCCGTGGAATCTGAGCCTCAAATTCAAACTGTGAAGGACAAAAAGAGGGAAAGAGGGGGGAGGGAGCCTCACCTGCCTCTTGAATCTCTTTATCAATTTACCTGTTTGTCTCTCTCTCTCTCGATCTATCTATATCTATCTATCTATCTGTCTATCCATCTATATCTATCTGTCTATCTATCTATTTGTCTGTCTATCTATCTATATATCTGTCTATTTATCTGTCTATCTATCTATATATCTGTCTATCTATTTGTCTGTCTATCTATCTATCTATCTATCTATCTATCTATCTATCTCCCTCTCACAAGGGGTATGGTTTCATAAGGCAGTGAGGATTCAGCGACTGGCTTCAGCGAGAGTAGGCGAAGCAGAATTCAGCGGTGGTGGACGGCGCTGGCACTAGACAGTGAGCAAAGGTGCAGATGCGAAGCAGAGGGAAGACTGGTAAGGCAGCTAGGAAGAATCGGAATTCGGGGCCCGAGGCAGAACTGGCGCATCAAGCTTTAGGCGTGGTTGAGGTGGAAGCAGAGCGTGCTATCAAGGGACTGGCCAAGAGAAAAAGGAATATACCATCGACAGGCTTGGCTAGATCTTACCCCAAGCTAACCTCACATCATAACCCCTTACTCGCCCGAGCCCGTGGCGTAATTGGAATGACCGCGGTTGATGGCTACCTCTCTTACTGTATTGGTTATTTTTTCGACTGTTACACACTACGTTAGAATTCAATATCCTAGATGGTTTCTTATATCATTTGGTTATTTATGCTGTGTAATAGATACCCAATATAAGTACGAATGTGCATGACAATAACCAAGGTAGGAGGAATGCATATGTAACTCTATAAATGCTTACCGCCTGTTTTATTCCTACCGCGCGAGAGGCGTCGCATAGGCTGTAACCATCGGAAAAGACGGCTCTAATCTCACCTCACTTTACTTCACCTATATATATATATATATATGTGTGTGTGTATGTGTATGTGTACATATATGTACATATATGCACACACACACACACACACACACACACACACACACACAGACATATGTGTGTGTGTATATATATATGTATATATATATATATATATATATATATATATATATATATATATATATATATATATATGTATATATATATAT
>NC_061850.1:14914770-14929770 GCF_019202785.1 Penaeus chinensis | reverse complement strand
GAAGCTCAATAAAATGCACATGTGTAGAAGACGAAGTGGAGTCAAAAGTCCCAGCGAGGCGAGCGCGGGCCCATTTCACGTCATCTAGAGCTCACATCCATATTGAAGAGGAAATAATTCTTGTAACGCGCCTGGATTTGAACTTGTATTTATGGAGTGTGTGTCAAGGTATATGGATATGGGTTTCCTATATATGTCTTGGTTTATTCATATTTATATGCATCGGTGAGAGGGCTTTGATGGCCTCCCATATATCTTGGTTTATTTATAGCTATTTCCATGGATGAGACGGCCTAGATAGTATTGTGTATTTTTTATCCAATTGTATGTGTACATTTTTTATCAAACTGTATGTGTGCATTTTTATCAAACTGGTATTGTTAACCGAAGGTTGATTTTCTAGCTCAAACAGACATGAAGTCATTGGAAACTTATCCTGAAGTCGAAGGGAAAAAAATATATATATAATTTTACATGACTTTAATTCGCAGCATTTTGACGCATGACCCTTGTCCTCTCACTGCGTGGGCTCTGATTTAGATACCAAACCTGATTATGCCTAATTCACACAACAGTGTTACTTGTTCTTATTTTACCTTTGTGGTCTTTCCTTTCATTTTTTCTTCATCCGGTTTTCTTACCTTTCTTGTAACTACAGCCCTTGCTGCTTTTCTAATTTCTATGTCTCCTTTTGTCTCTTTCCTGTCTGATTCCGACACTTTGTCTCCTCTTACTCTCACTCTCACCTATACATTCTCTTGGCAGGACACAGAGTCGCTCAAACCCGGCACCTGGATGGGAGTTCCTTCCCATTCGGGCCCACACTTTCTTCTCCATCCCAGACAGACAACAGGGGAACAATTAATCCGGTATAACAAAATATTGGATCACAGCCACGACGTTAGTGATGGAGCAACAAGGCTTTAACATCATCAGATTTAACAACATAATCATACTGTCTTGTAATGACAATGTAAACAACAATGATAATGATATTAATGATAGTAATGTTATTGATAGCGACGATAGTGGTATGGATATTAATACTATTTATTCCTTAGCACAGTTTTTTTATTGATGGTTATGATATCAATCGCATTATTTGTGTTGCCATTATTGTAAATAACTAAAACATGATGAAAGCTAAAGCGATAGTTTAAAATGAATATTTATAAAACTATTAAGTCTGGAAGATAAACAACAAACTACAGCCCCCTTCTCTTCTCCTCCTCTTCCTCCTTTCCTTCAGCCTCTCTTCTTTATCCTTTTTTTCTTGCACATCATCTTCCTCTTCCTTCCCTGCTACCTCAATATACTTTTTTCTCACTCCCTCTCCCTCTCCTTTCTTCTCCTTTATTTCTTCCTTATTCGCTTCTTTTTGTCTCCTCTTCTTCCTCGTTCTCTTCCTCCCCACCTTCTGTTCATCCTTGTGTTCGTTCCCTCCCTTTCCTCAGTTCAAATGCCGCAGGTGTTGTGTCACAAAAAGAAGAAATATATCATCACAGCTGCCCCAAGCTTTCGTGAAATATTGGTTATTTTATCTGTGAACTGTCCATATGTCAGGCTGGTTGTCATAGGGGTCACTTTTGCGTACGAGTCCTGAGTATGGCTGGTGTTAAAACTCTGCAGTATCCTTACTATTCATAAAGTTTATATTAAAGATCTCAGAACAGATATGTTTCCCTGAGCTTTACGTGGAATAGGATGCGATCAGAAGTAAGATTCAGCTTGGAAAATCAAAGACACAGCGGGGTGTGTGCCGCTGGTTTGGCACAACATATTGGGTTTAGTGGAAGTTGTGAACAGATTGAAGTTGCAAAACAGGAGACACCTTTCGTATTAGCTCATCAATAACACCTGGATAGGCAGAATTCATTGCAGTTGTTTATTAAGGGGAGAACATTTGTTATTTGAAACAGAAAAGGGGATTTAACCTCTCCAAGCATTGTTACATGTATTGTGAAGAGGGCTGGTTATTGTGATCAATATTTCATTCTTTCATTATAGTGTAGAATTAATGTGTGTGTGTGGGGGGGGGGGGGTTGTATGTATATTTCCAGACTTAATATATGAAAATATATACATAATTATCCACTTTTTTATTTGATTCGAGCACGGAATACACACACACACACACACACACACACACACACACACACACACACACACACACACACACACACACATATATATATATATATATATATATATATATATATATATATTTATATATATATATATATATATACATAGACGGATAGATACAGATATAGATATATAGATATATAGATATAATATTTACATTTACATATAAGTAAATACATACACACATACACACGCATACACACACACTCACACACACACACACACACACACACACACACACACACACACACACACACACACACATATATATATATATATATATATATATATATTTATATATATATATATATGTGTGTGTGTGTGTGTGTGTGTGTGTGTGTGTGTGTGTGTGTGTGTATCTATGTATCTATCTGTATGTATATTTATACATATAGGGTGTGTATAGTATATTTAGATATATATCCTTGTACATCTGTGCCCGAGCTTAGATGGATATATGCATATACGGTGTGTGTTTGCATTGGAAAGGCAAGTATTTACATAGGAAATGCATATATACATATTCCCCTCTCTAATCCGCACTCCTTCCTTGTCTGTTCCCCGCATTTCACTCTCTTTCCTTTATCGCCTCGGGCCAACGCGGCGAATGGCTCGACCTTCGTTACACTTTCGCGGCGAGACATTTGCTTCATGTATATGGCCCGCGGACGCTCCCGCACACCTGCGTCGTGCGTGTTGACCTGTGTACTTGCTCGGTGTGCTCTGTGTGTATCTTTTGTGTGCGTTCGTGCGTTCGTGTGTGCGTGCGTGCGTGCGTGCGTGTGTGTGTGTGTGTGTGTGTGTGTGTGTGTGTGTGTGTGTGTGTGTGTGTGTGTGTGTGTGTGTATGTGTGTGCGTGTGTGTGTATGTGTGTGTGTGTGTGTGTGTGTGTGTGTGTGTGTGTGTGTGTGTCTATATATCAAATCTACCTATATCTGTATCTATATCTATCTATCTATCTACATATACATGCATATATATATATATATATATATATATATATATATATATATATTTATATATATATATATTTATATATATATATATATATATATATATATATATATATCATCAGCAGCAGTTTTTTGTTTCCAGTCTTGGCCCCCAAATTTCGTTATTTCGTCACGCCATCTTGTCTTTGGTCTGGCTCTTGGCTAATTTATGTTATTTATAACCCAGTCTGTTATTTTCTTTCTCCGATATATATAAAATGCCCATTGACCATTTTTTGGCTAATTCCCAGCATCAACCTCTCTGGGCACTTATTAGTTTCCTCTCCAGTAATTTAGTTGTAGTCTATGTTTCTGAGTTTTAAACATAATGGGAAGGAGCCTCTTAGTATGCCACTGTGTCAGCCGAAGGCGCTCCAGCCTACATTGATTTCCTCTTCGCTAGATGTGTTTGTCTGTACGAGTTGCCCTTGGTATATATACTTGTCTACTACCTCTAGTGCTTCGCCTTGTACATGTATCTGCTCGAATTGAACTCTACTGTTGAACTTGATCTTAGTCTTTTTCTTGTTCATCCTAAGTTCGACTTTTAGACTTTCTCTATTTAGATCATTTACTAGTTGCTGCATTTCATTTGCAGATTCACTGAAGATAACAATATCATCTGCAAATCTTCGATTGTTTAGGTAGTCATCTCCTGTTTTGATACCCTTTCCATTCCATTCTAGCTTCCTGAATAATTCCTAAAGGAAAGCTGTAAATTGTTTTGGTGAGATGGTATCGCCTTGTCTAGCACCTTCTTTAATTGTTATTTTATCGGTTTACGTGTGGAGCTTGATGGTTGCTGGCCCATCTTTGTATATATCTTCCAATATTTTACAATATTCCTCCTCTACTCCTTGTCTTCGAATAGCTTTTAGTACTGCTGGTATTTGTACAGAGTCAAATGCCTTTTCGTAATTGAAGAATACCATACACAGGGGTTTCCTATATCCGTTTATTTTTTCTCTTATTTGGGTGAGCATGTGGATCTGGTATGTTGTTGAGAATCCACTGTGGAAGCCGACCTGTTCTCTAGGCTTGTTAGAAAACAGACTGTCAGAGATGCGAGTTGTGATGACTTTTGTAAACAGTTTGTAAATAACTGAATTAGGCTTATGGGTCGGTAGTTTTTAGATAATTTCTATCTAGTTTTTATGTATAAAAAAAAATGTTGCATTTTTCCAGGCTTTCGGAGTCTTTCCGTTGAGAAAGCGTTTGTTAAAAAGATTGGCTAGTTTCACTGTTGTAATTTCTCCTGCATCTATTATAAGGTCTATATTAATTCCGTCTTCACCTGGTTTCTTCCCTCGATCCATGCTTTTAAGTGCTCTTTTTATTCCCTCTGTTGGGATGTTAGGTACATCTCTAGTTACCGCGTTCGCTTCTATCCGTAGCTGTTCATTTGAGTTGTATAGATCCCTGTAAAGGTCTTCCACTACTCCTATGACACATACATACGATGCATACCATACAGTAGATTCTCAACGTATGCCTTTTTTCCACTCGTCCATCGAAGAACGAGTGGGTGCCCGTCGCCTTAATTAAACAAGCCTAAGAGACTGCCTGATCCCCTGCAAAAGTTCTTGTTCTGATTCAAAAATTATGGCCATTGTTTCGTTCTGTTATCATCATCATCATCTACACCATCACCATCACCATCATCCTCACCATCATCCTCATCATCACCAGTTTCATCACTACTGTCATTATTATTATCATTCTCATTATTATAGCAGCATTACTGTCGTTATTATCATCACTACTATCATCGACATTATTATACCATTATATCCTCATGTCTGTCATGTAAACACGGCCAGAATAAAGCTTTAATGTGATTACGTAAGCAATAAGGCATCGGTCGGTACTGCTGACTTGGCTCAACGTCCTTGAAGAAATTCTGACGTCTTCAATCTCACTCCTGCTCCTGGGGACAAGGTATTCACACGGCCAGACGCACGTGCTATGATCCTAAGTATATTTCTGCTCTGCTAAACTTATGATAAAATGCTTACTTCACCCGTTTTTTAAATCTGTATATACTTTTTTTATTTGGGTAAAACGGTGATGAGTTAGGGAGAGAGGGGGGGAGAGGGGGAGAGAGAAGGAGGAAGAGGGAGGGAGGGGGGAGGGATATATATATATATATATATATATATATATATATATATATATATAAATATATATATAGAAATATATATATAGAAATATATATATATATAAATATATATATATAAATATATATATATGTATATATAAATATATATATATATATATATATATATATAGAGAGAGAGAAAGAGAGAGAGAGAGAGAGAGAGAGAGAGAGAGAGAGAGAGAAAGAGAGAGAGAGAGATGGAGGGAGGGAGAGAAAGAGGGGGAAGGGAGAAACAGAGGGGGGGAGGGAAGGAGGGGGGGAGGGAGAAACAGAGAGAGAGAGAGATGGAGGGAGGGAGGGAAGGAGAGAGAGAAAGAGAGAAGTGAGTAAGAGAGAGAGAGGAGACAGGGGCGACAGCGACAGCTCGTCCCACTTTGAATCCATCCACACGTCAAGGCAGTCCGAGACCCCGCTAAGGCGACCTTCTCCTTTGATAACGCTGCACCTTGATGGCCATTGAGCTCTTGGAATATTTTTTCATTCTTTTTTCTCGTTTCTTTCTCTCTACGACTTTATGACGGCCACCAGGCAGCCGGGCGGGGAGACAGCGGCGGCGGAGGGAGAGACGAGAGGCAGCTCGCAGATGTCAGCGATAACGGGTATTCGTCCCAAGGGCCTTGCTGGGTTGGAGGCGTAGGGGCGTAGGGGAAGGCTCAGTGAGGGATTCGTTATTTGGTGAACGGAACCAGTGACAGCGTTATCTGCATCTGTATCAGATAGCAATGATTAATATAATAAAAATAGGAAGGCTATTTGGAATCTAAGGTGCTTAGATGCGATGGTGATTGTGTAGAAATGAACGATGGCAATAATAATGACAGGAACTAACTTGGGATCAAACTCTAGATATTGTCACTATCAGCAAGTCGCTCCAGCGCCGATTTTGCTGTGTCAGCTTTATCCACACCTGTGGCTTTTCCATGCTCTATCTCGTATCAGTTCCATTTCTCTACTTCGCTCCGTCCTTCCGCCTCCCACCTCCGTCCCGGGCCCTTGCAAATTCATGTTGCTGTCATCCTCATCACTTTCGATTTCCCCAGTGACCTGAGGATGCTTCATTTTCAACGCTATTTAAAGAAAATGGTGATTATAGTGACGAGGGTGCAGCCATTGCACATGATCGGTGCTTTAAAGGACCATTATATGTAATTACGTGAACGCCGTCATTACTCGGACAGAGCAGGCGGCCGCCGGCTAAAGTACCCAAACACCAGCGAAGAAGGGACCGCTTGAGGGATTAGCATGCTGTTAGATCGACCGCGGCTTGAGTACCGTTGACGCTTCGACCGCAGGGCACAGCCTCCGTCAGCACATATCTAGGAGAGGGGGTCTGGGGGCACTAATAGGGGTCACGTGTAGCAGATGACGGCTGTACGTGCTGTCGTGCAAGGTCACTTTGGTAAAAATATTTATAAAGGACATCGATCAGCAAGTGTGTAGGACATCTCTCTCTACCAGAAAATTGTTTTCTTTCCTCTTCGTCGCATAGACCTGTGCTTATTAAGGTATTCAGAACTGACCTAGACTTTAACGTGATCCCTTTTTAAATGTTTTCATTCGCCTGCTTCAACGTGTCTGACGCATTTGCTTCGACGGCCCTGTGAATGAGGCTCCGTCCCCGATGACGTCCACTCGGCAAAGTTTTCTCTAGATCTTGGCGCTCTGTTTAACCTTCGCACGCGGAGGACAGGCTGCCTCGTGTGCGTCTGTTTGTGGTTGCTGCTTGGTCTGCGTCAGCGACTGTATTTGTACTTCACACTTGGAAATGTACTTCTGTCTACTTTAATTGTGGTGCTCCAGATTAACTTTGAGCAAATGGGTGCATGTGTGCTGCCCCCCTAGATTGGTAGGTTATATTTAATTAATTTTAGATGATAGAAAAATATGTTATTCACCAGAAAAAAATCAAACAGAGAGCCAAATTAACAGCAAATAATTCTGAAATGAAATAAATCACGCGCTATTCACTTTATAATTATTTCTGATTTCAGGTTAAGGTTATGTAAATATGATTTTTTAATTTCAACGCTCCAGTCGCAGAACAAACGAAAAAAGTCCATCCGCACTACATCAAATATAACCTAATTATATATTTCAAGCAAAAACAAAGCAGGCCGTTGAGTTTCCATGGACGGAGAGCAGCATTTGCTTTTGAAACAAAGCGGCCAAAGGCAGCGTTGCGTAGGCCGCCCTTCGCGGGGATCAGCGGTGGCTGCGGCCGCGGGAGGGTCCGCCTCTGAGCGTCCCTCGGCGCTGCCACAAATGCACTTTGGATTATTCAAGCGCTATGAGAGTTTCCTTTTCTCTTTGTGACACAAAATTGAGAATCTTATTTTTTGATGAACTGATAAAGACATTTATTTAAATGAGAATAATCCTTTGCATCTTTTTCTTCCGGTCTCTGTCAGACAAAAACAGAAATGAATTCAAGTCAGCATAAGTCTGTGAGTGAACACAAAGAGAACAATGAAACAACAGTTGAAACATCATTTTACCTTTTTGTGTTCTAAGCTCAAGAAAGAAACTGTTCTACCGCACGTACTCGTAATATACAGTGCTTACGTTTTTTTTTTAAGTATTACACTACAGATAGGAGCTTACTAATTCCCTTATTATAACCCTCATTGGGATTACGGTGACGAATTAAACATTTTTTTGCAACTTTATCCTATCTTTTATATAGGTTTTTTCAGCTTCTTGGTTCCTGTTATTGTTCCTCTTTTCTTAATGATTTTCTTGTCGAAAGTTCTCACATCACAATGCCACGCTGCCCATTATTCTTGCGTCAATACGGCCGTTGTAGTGGCGTAACACATTCTCTCTCTCTCTCTCTCTCTCTCTCTCTCTCTCTCTCTCTCTCTCTCTCTCTCTCTCTCTCTCTCTCTCTCTCTCTCTCTCTCTCCCTCTAACTAACTCCCTCCTTCCCTCCCTCCCTCCCTCCCTCTCATTCTCTCTCTCTCTCTCTCTCTCTCTCTCATTCTCTCTCTCTCTCTCTCTCCTTAACTAACTCCTTCCTTCCCTCCCTCCCTTCCTCCCTCCCTCTCACTCGCTCTCTCTCTCTCTCTCTCTCTCTCTCTCTCTCTCCTTAACTAACTCCTTCCTTCCCTCCCTCCCTTCCTCCCTCCCTCTCACTTGCTCTCTCTCTCTCTCTCTCTATCTATCTATCTATCTATCTATCTATCTATCTATCTATCTATCTATCTATCTATCTATCTATCTATCTATCTATCTATCTATCTCTCTCTCTCTCTCTCTCTAAATATATACAAGCACGTGGAGCTTTTTTTTACCTCACTGTTTTCATAATCGCCATGCCCATAGTCATGATGCGTTCATCGCCCCAGTGGAGGCTAAGCCCACGAGTCCTTTACGTGGAGTAGCGGCGTCTGTTTAGGACATCCTCTGGCGAAAACAAGATCGATATTTCGTAATATGCAGCACTGGATATGGAAATCGGTAATAAAGTACCGCTCAACAAGTCTTCAGAACTGCACGTCTGTTAATCAGAGAAAGAAATATCTTTAATTTCACGGCGCTCTCCCTTACTGTAATTCGTCTTCATATACCAGAGGAGAATTTCTTCGTAAAATGTGGAAAAGCTCGAGTCCTTCCGTAGACGTGATGTGCCAGCGTCCTCCTCTGACTGAGGATGCGCTCTGAAACGGAAGCGAAAGGAAAACGAAGAGGAATGAGAATCGCAGGACACAGCTGTTACGTTACTCCTAGGTCGGAATTTTAGGATTTGAGTTGAAGCTTGACACCTCTTGAGTACCTGCATTGCCTCTTGGAAATAATAATGTGTAAGGCTGATCTCAGTGATATTAATGACTACATTCAGTAACTGTTGACTTACCTATTAATTGTATCCCTGTTATCAGTTAGATGGAAAGACTCTCAGTTTAGAAACCCGCGGAGACCCTTACAGAAAAAAGAACAGGTATTAAGTATCGCCACGATGATCCCTCGGTCCAGAGAAAAAAAATACTCTGATTGGGGAAGTCGATTCGCAATGTGTTGTTAGATTTGCAAACCTCAGTTCTTGTCACAAGGCCTTTTACTCCTCACATCCGTCTCTTTCACTCCCCCACATCTCTTCCTACTTTCCCTTAACATCCATTTGCCGTTTCCCCCTCTTCCTTTCTCCTCTCTCCCACAACTTTCTTTTCCACTTCCTTCCTCTCGCCTTACCCTCTTTCCACCAACACCCGTCTCTCCGTTTCCCACTTCACTCTTCCTTTCTCCCTTTCATTTCCCTAACTCCTATCTGCCGTCTCCTCCTCTCTCTCCCTAACCCCTCTTCTCGTCCTCCTTTTTCCTCTCTCTCCCCAAACACCCGTCCGCCGTCTCCCCCTCTCCCTTCCGTCTTCTCTCTTCCCACAATGCACCCCCCCTCCTTTCTCTTTCCCTTTCTCCCTTCCTCTCCCACAATACCCATCTCCCCCTCTTCCCTCTTCCTTCCTCCCCATCTCTTCCCAAACACCAGTCTGCCAAACCCTCTCCTTCCCATTTGCCCCCCCCCCCCCCCTCCATCACTTCCCTCCCTCCGTTCCCCGAATCATTGCCCAATACGTGTTGCTAAGCCTCTCCTTCCCGATCTGTCCTGGATTTATCGACAGCGCGACTCGCCGTGACCTGCTTTCGCAATATGTGGAAACCTCTCGAATGAACAGCGAACAGCAGAACGAGGTTGAGAGAGCAGAAGACCACGTAGGAGCAACAGGGCGTGAGTTATGTGCTGTATGGAACAGACAAGGCGCCGGGAGAGGGGGAAACGCACAGGAAAGGCTCGGGGGGCCTCGCGGGGTCGCACAGAAAGCTTGTCTCACTATTTTTGCATTTCTCTCATCTCTTTAAGAAGAATGTTAAGTATTCAATTAACGCTGAAAAATTCTTTATACTACCCATGATACGAGTCACACATTCTCTGTATTTTCTCCACAAGCTCTTCCAACTCTCTCACAGTTAGTCAACCTCTCTCTCTCTCTCTCTCTCTCTCTCTCTCTCTCTCTCTCTCTCTCTCTCTCTCTCTCTCTCTCTCTCTCTCTCTCTCTCTCTCTCTCTCTCTCTCTCCTATTCTCTCTTTCTCTCTCATTCTCTCTCTCTCTCTCTCTCTCTCTCTCTCTCTCTCTCTCTCTCTCTCTCTCTCTCTCTCTCTCTCTCTCTCTCTCTCTCTCTCTCTCTCTCTCTCTCTCTCTCTCTCTCTCTCTCTCTCTCTCTCTCTCTTTAATTATTATCAATATTATTAATATTATCAATATTATTTTAATTATTACAGGGTTTTTTTTTTTGCAATTATCCTCATAATAGAAATATTAATAATAATACTAACATTTATAACAACAATAATAAGAAAAATAACGACATTATAATAATTATTAACATCATTATTTACAATATTGTCGTTATTATTGCAGTTATTACAGTTGTATATTTGTTTTTTACAATTATACTAATAATAAAAATATTAAAATAATAATAATTATAATAATAATAATAATAATACCAATAATAACCATATTATAATAATTATTATTAGTGTTATTTTCAATATTATTGTTATTTTTTTTATAATTACAGTTATAATATATTTTGTAGTGTAGTGCTTCTACCACTGCACCACTCGCTGCACGATTACTCACAGACCTCCGCCCATATCGTGAGGAAAGCACCGTGTGCATCCGTCAGCCTCGCGCCCGGCCAGGCAGGGTCTACGCACGGCCCCCGCCCCTTCCATTCAGCAGGTGCCGTAAGCAGCACCTTCGCGCCAGTGTCTTGTCAGCCAGCGCGGGCGCGGGTCGCGCTAGGTCGTGTTGTCGCCGCGTGCTGTCTGAAAGCAGAGTTACTTGCCAGCGTCGTCGGCCCTTTGCGGGCGTTGAAAGCGTTGTGTGGAGTCCCGCCTGGCGCTGGCTGGGCCGTCGCTCGCCCTGACCCTCCCCTCGGCTCCTGCACTCACTCACGGATTCACTCGCTCGCGGGCCGGAGTGGAGGACGGCTGTGCGTGTACGTGCGTGTGTGTCCCTCGCCACGCGGGACAGGTCGTGGACGATCCGGGGAAAAGGATGAAATGAGAAACCCGTGTTTAGTTCAGGCCTTTGGTCGCTCTGGGTTGTGGCCGTGACACACATGCTCTCGTGTTATGTCACGTGACCTTGGAAGAGTGCGTGTTGTGTGCTGACGTGATGTGTTCCGTCATGCAGGCTGCTGCTCTAACATGACTGCTCTCGGTACTGTAATTCTGTTAGCGTAAATCGATTGGTGCTTTAAGAACATAGATACTCGTTTATTTATGTATAAGTTTTTATGGTGACGCTCCTAACATAATGTGTAAGTAATGCAAATTATATTATTTTATATGTGCAAGTGAAAGCCTCACAGTGCCATACTCTGAAGCCGAGTCGCGTGTTATCTGCCCGAGGAAAAGAGGGCCGCTGAAAACTTTCCTTCCGGTGTCATTCCTGGAGTTTTAACTTAGAGAGGAGGGAGAGAGCGGAAAAGGTTTATCCCGTTTGGACTTTGCCCTCCGAATGGAACTGGCCTCATCCGCGTTGGTGAGTGCTTTCCCCGTGTAGGAATGGGAATCAATTACCGACGTGAGTGGTGAACGCTGAAATGTGCGAGAGAAACATTATACCACATTGACAGCCCGGTGACAGGAACATCAGCTGCCGTCTGTGAACGGCAGCCATGTTTTTTTTTTCTTTGGTTTCTTGACGATTAGGGTGAACAGCGCAAAGTACAAAAATGTCTTCAGAAAACACAATTATATGTAGCAGTTTGAGGTTTTGAGCATGTTAGCAAAATTGGCCTTCAGATATTCCTGTCCCAGACAACTCGTTCTGTCACGGGGTCAGTGTTTAGATTTCCGTTAGTCTCATACTTGACAAATGACAAAGGGTTAATTGGATTGTATGAATTCATTGTTCCGGTTCCAGGAATTCTGCCCCGCACTCCACGTGCCTCCGCCCCGCCCTCGCCCTCGCCATGCTCGTCCTGTCCCGCAGCCTTTGCCCCTAGGAAAGCCTTGCTCTTAATGGCACACTCCTTTTATCCTTGCTTCCCTCCGTGGCCTTTCATCTCCAGCAGCAGGACCTCCTCCTCTGCTCTCCACTCGGCCTCCTCGCCGCCCTGCCCCGCCTCGAGACTGCCGCCCTCAGGAGGGCTTCAGGAAGGGATCCCGCATATCCAGGTGCTAATCAGAGTCAGTTTTAGCCCATGAACTGGATGTACGTTCCTCCAGAGATAGGCATTGTCCATGCACTGAATAATAACGCGCCATACTGAAGATTCATTCAAAATTTCCTGGTTTGGGAGAGACTGATTATTAAGACCGCCGGCCTCTGCGGCCGTGCGTGCGGGTTATTAAGGACAAGCGGGCGAGGCTCTCCATTACGCCAAGGCTAATGGCACGGGGCTTCGCAGCGCTGCGGCTTTCTCCATTTAGATTTTATCTTTCCGCTGCCAATCCCTGGTCAGGAAATTACGATCATAAGTATAGATACGTTTTATTTTCTCCCTTTTATCTCACTTTGCAAACGATCCCACGTTCGGCCTGTAGCTCTGCTCGCGCTCTCCCTCTCAACACGCTTTCCTCTCTCTTTGATCTCTCGCTTCTCTCTCTTCGCATTTCGCCCCACCCATTTTCGCTCTTCGCCCCTTCCTCTCCTCTCTCTCTCGTTCCTCTTTCCTTCCGGTCCCAACGTTTCCCCCCCCTAGTCCCTAAAACTAAGAATTACTTTAAGTGAATTTTATCGGCTTTTTAATCACCTCCAGGCTAGTTGGTTATGTATGCCTAATTTGTAGTTCAGAAGAGTCTTGTTAGTTTTAGACATTTTCTTGCCGGAAGACTTTTCTTGCCGACTCCGCGGATCCGACAGAGCGCTCCGTGAGGCCGCGTGCGTGTGAGGCTGCGATGGTGTTGTGCAGCTCACCTCTTCTATATCTCTGTCTGTATCGATCCATTTATCTGTCTGCCTGTTTTTTGTGCTTGCGTGCGTGCGTTTAGTGTCATTTACCATTGCTAGTTACCGTTATTCATTTTCCGCTTTCGTGCTTAGATGTAAATAATTGCAACTCGAATCTATAACATCTGTCATGAGCAATATTTCCGGGATTGACTTCTCTTGTCAAAGGCTGCATTATTAATATATATCCTGATCGTGGTCTCTTGGAGCTCATACCGTGACAGAACAGTGATTGGCATATATTGGAAACAATAAGACAGCACACAACATTCCTCCATCAGTTTTTCATTCCGGAAAGGTACATGAAACATACGCTGAAATATAAATAAGTAGCGGCATATCGTTGGTATATCCTACAAAACATATAATGAAATCGTTAGAATATCAGAGCTTGACAACTATTGTCCTCGTGTTCGCAAACCGCTAATTAGGACGACGGCAAGTGCCATTGCCTTCCCCTTCGTTTCTTCGGGTGTCCCCTGAGCCCGCGGTCTCTGGGCTGACCCCCCTCTCCCCTGCTCGGCCCAATTCACCTCCTAATTGCTCTGAGCACCTGCTGCGTTAGCCCGGGGGCCGTCCTCGTTTCTGCTCTTGCTGATACTTTATCTGACTCTGTTGGCCATCCAAGTGACGGCGGCTGTTATGGTTGCGAATGTGTATGCACTTAAATAGTCTTATTTTTTGTCATTTTAACTCCTGTTCCATTTGTTTCGTGTATTACTCTGAGCTCCTTTATCCGTTTGGACCTTTCTGCGCGATTCATATCCTATCTGCAAGGGCTTTCAACTGAGGTAAAATGCGTCGATGACCATTAAACTCGGAGAGAAGGTGAGCACAGCCGGGCTTCCTTGCTCTTTGAAACGCTCTTTATGTTATAACTGGGGGAACACAGATATTCCCATTGCCTGAATAAACTTTTGCCGTATACATACATAACTGTGTGTATGTGTGTATATATATGTATATATATATATATATATATATATATATATATATATATAAGTGTGTGTGTGTGTGTGTGTGTGTGTGTGTGTGTGTGTGTGCATGCATGTGTGTATGTCTTTTTGTGTCTGTCTACATATATAGATATAAAGATTCTACCCTATCATACTGCATTAACACCCATGAAAGGCGCTGCCACCTGCCCCGCCCTCCTCAGTGGCCGCGCGACCCAGCCCTCTGCTTCTCAGTTCAGCTTCGCCCGGGCCTTCCATAAGCTGCATGTGGCCGGGTTGTGTCGGCTGTTCAGAGCTAACTCTTGCCGCCTCCCCGCCTGTCCATCCGAGTCCCGTGCTTACCGCTACGAATAATGCCTGGGGCGGTGGGCGCAGGCATTATTCTAATGGCACTGCCCACGATCATATTGTCGGACAGGCAAAAAAAGACGACGCACTGAGAAGCGTATCTATCAGTGACTACTTATTGCATGGAACGCAGTGCTCGGCGCCGGCTCTCGGCAGCTCCTCCGGCTGCCCACTTTCCCAGCCCCGCCTGCTTCCCCCTGCCTTTTCTAATTCCTCCTTCTTTGTATTTACCAGTTTCTTTCTCAGTACCTGAATGCTTTTATTCCCTTTCTTTCACCCCTTCCTATTTCTTCCTCTTCTCCTTCTCCTCCTTCTCCTCCTCTTCCTCCTTCTCCTCCTCCTCCCCACCTCCTCTTACTCTATCTACTCCCCTTCTCCCCTATACCCACCTTCTCCCATTTCTCTCTTCCCCCCCTTTTCCTCTCCTTCCCTCCCCTCCT
>NC_061850.1:14887270-14889770 GCF_019202785.1 Penaeus chinensis | reverse complement strand
ACAAACACACACACACACACACACACACACACATACACACACACACACACACACACACACACACACACACACACACACACACACACACACACACACACACATATATATATATATATATATATATATATATATATATGCAAATATACATATATACATATATATGCAAATATATATATGTATATATATGTATATATATATATGTGTGTGTGTGTGTGTGTGTGTGTGTGTGTGTGTGTGTGTGTGTGTGTGTGTGTGTGTGTATGTGTGTGTGTGTGTGTGTGTGTGTGTGTCTGTGTGTGTGTGTGTGTACATATGTATATATATATATATATATATATGTATGTATACATATATATATATATATATATATATATATATATGTATGTATATATATATATATATATATATATATATATATATATATACTGAAAATGTTACACAAATACCATCATGACAAGAGTAAACGTATGTAGTTGTATACACATGGTGCGTAACTTGCATGACAGAGGCTTGTGCACTCATCCCCAGAGACCTGTTCATGACCCAAGAGGAGACTGAAGGCCAAGGAATATTCAACCTTGAAATGAGCGTTCCGGCTGAGCGAGAGCGAGCCAAGGCAAGACTGAGTCGACCTGGAAACAACAGAAAGAATTTTCGGAAAGGAATCGGACTTGAGTTGTACTTTTTCAAAATGGATAAGTAAATAAATAATGCAGGGCTGCAAGGAAAACAAAGGCGAGCGGAAATGAAGAAAGAATTAGCCATGAAGACGAAGGTCAAGTACTACGTGGTCTCGGGAGAGAGAGACATATTAAAAAGTATTGAGCAGGGACGCAGCCACGAGACCCCCCCCCCCCCCCCCCGCGCGGGGAGTCGAGGTTCGTCTCCCGCTTCTTCCTCCCGAACCAAAACAACGATAGCTGTTCGGCTCGTTACGCGCGAATGAGAGAGAAGGAAAGTTGAATGGGTTAGTTAAAGTTAGACGAGCGGGAATCAGACAAGTTCGTTTCAGAAGAGTGGCAGCAGGTGAACTGGCGCACGCTTCAGGAGGTTTCACATCGGGGGAAATCCCCAAAAGGTATAAGTCGAGCAAAAAATTGGCCAAGCAAAGAAACCAGGCCCGGAAATCGAGGTGGAGGTCGCGAGTGGTGGGGTGGAGCCGGGGAGGGTACGCGGCGGGGGGCGGAGGCGAAGCTCCGAGAAGAGGCCATTGTGAGGTCCGCCGGGACATGCAGGCGCCCCATACAGGCTGTGGCTTATCTCGGCCATCTACCTCTCGAGCTCCCGACCCCCACGCTCCCTGTCTCCTCCTTTTTCTCCCCGCCCGCGCCGTTGCCCAGGGCGGAGGGGAGAAGGGAGAAGAGAATGATGAAAGCTCCTTCCCGCAGCCTGCATTTATATTATTTTAAAGTACTTCCTTGTGTCACTCCGCCGGCGAATCCTTAAAAATGCTTTTGTTGGTTAGTGCATGTAGATGAGCTAGGGTCCTTGTGTCTGTGTTAAGGCAGCGGAAAGGAGGTCATCGTGAACAGCAAGGGATGGCGTTGACAGTGTCAGCCAGAGCGAATTCGGCGTTCCAAATCAGAAACAGAAATTTGGCTTTGAATTGGAGGCCTTTTGGCGCTCGTTTGCTATCACTATTGGGCCTGTGCGAAAGTTGTAGTTGTAAAGATATCTTAAACCGACGGATAAAGGTACATTTCAGGAACTGTATTATAAAATAACGTGAATAATTTTCTAGAGGGACTGACTCCATCATGGGATCCTTTCTGCTTTCTTCTTTTGCTTAATGACGTGATAGGTAGATGATTAAGCACAAATCGGCAGTTCTTGTCCTGTCACAAAAAATAATTCCATGGCATTCTAAGGAGCCTGCACGAAACTACATGGGTGAGAAACAAAGGCAGAGGGAGGGTGAGATGAAGAGAGAAGAGTGAGGGAAAGTAGGAGGGGGGATGGAACAAAGATAGAGAGGGTGAGAGAAACAAAGTTGAAGCGAGGGAATCAAAGAGAGGGAGTGACGGTGTAGCAGAGAGAGAAAGTTTGAGAGCGAACGAGAGAGAGGGAGGGGAGAGAGAGAAATGGAAATACGAGAAGAGGGAGGCAGGGGAGCTGAGAGAGAGGGGGGAAGAGAAAGGACTTTGGTTGCAAATGATGAAATGAATGAATGTCCGAAACGGAAGAATCCTACCTCACATTTAGTCGGAATCTGCTTCTGTGCCTCCCATATGGCTGGAGATATCTTGGAGTCTGACGCCGAAGTCGCCCGAAGAGCTGCTGCTGAGGGGGAGGCAAGATGGCGGCCGCGGAAAAAGGGGGTAGCGATTTATGGAATGTCTCGATTTCTTTGTATTTTGTATCTCTCGCCATTTCAAGGTGGAGCCGGGATTTTTTATCAAAATGTGTGTTATCAGACGCATTGTTTAGGCTGTCGTCTAGTCAAAGGAGATATCTCAATGGATAAATGGGCATTTCTTTAGAGAACATATATTTAAGAGGA
>NC_061850.1:14862270-14864770 GCF_019202785.1 Penaeus chinensis | reverse complement strand
TTCCAAGCGCAAGGAGCTTCGAATTCTGCCTTCGAACTAAATGGCTGGCAAGCTGCCTTTCGTGTCCGACTGCAGTCACAGTATTCCCTTCCACGAAGAATTCTCGTTTTTTTGCATGGTACATATATATTTATGATGAGGGTTTACCGAAGTGGGGAAGCTGAGATCAAATCCACAAACTTTTTTAACAGCCAGTTGCAGTTACTGAAACTAATTATGTATTGGAAAATATAAAAAGAAAATCGCAGTTTTCTCTACTATTATTTGCACGTTAAGGTGCCACCATCATATCAGATATATTGATATTCTGTATGCATCATATTTTCCTATACATAAAAAGCTTAGCCAGTTATCATTCTAGTCCCATCACTAAACCGCGATTGCCTACAAATCATCATATGGCATCATCTTGCTGATCACTGGATTCTGATGAACTTTATTACCGAATACACTTTACAGCTGTCTTATGAGACTGATAATGTTTTGCAGCCCCAAGCATGCTTCCTACGTAGAGCATGACATAAAAGATAATAGAAATGCTTCAGTCCTTATCTACTGGTTCCAAGACGAGCAATAAAATAGTATATCATATTTTTTCATATGATATATCATATTCCATTGCATACCTTGAAATTTACTTTATGCATCAAATATAACTTGCAAATTACGAAATCAGAAAAAATCTTTTCTTGAAAGTACTTAAAAAATCGACTCCTGACGACTTCGATATGCGATAACAGATGCCTGTGTTTGTTATGTTTACATATCGATGTTCCACGTCGTATTTAGCGTAACAGTCACCCGCTTGCTCCTGTATATCTCACAAACAAGAGATTTAGGAGGCAGACTGACTGTTTGAGCTCACAATCCTTTGTTATAATGTCTAGATCAATAGAATGCAGGACAGCGCCTTCTTGTGTTCTTTCTCCCTCGACATATTAAAACTTTTGCCCAAGCGTTCTGTGATCCTGTTCTGTGTGCGCTGAACAGGATCAAAGGGAAGTTTAAAGGGTGTTCGCTGCTTGCCGTGAGCGCTCAGTCCCCTTTCAGAAGTTTTATTGTTGGCTTTGTGTGCTATATCCCTTGGTTGTTCACTGGCATTGTCCCAGCGATTATTTTCCTTTATTTCGTCCAGGGTATTATTGGCGCTCCAGTTCATTTGAAATTCATTAAAACTTCATACGTAATCGGATCAAGAAGTATTGCAGACCCTTTCCCGGTCTCCTGGTTTTTGAAGAGAAAAAGTGGAAAAATATCAGAAAATGTTTTGTGATTTTACATTACTTTTATTGCTTTCTCCTGTTCAAAACGTTTTACTGTGCATTACACTACATTTAGTATATACTATTTATACATAGGTTCTAAACTGAAGTTTGCTTCATTAAACAGCAATGCAGATATTCCATATCATTTTAATTTAGCTGTTGCTTTCTGTAGTACCCAGCGTGTCTGAAAGAGTCATAGGATATATAAAAGACATATGTGTACACAAATCCTGGTAAATGAGGAATATCGCTCGTCTGAATGTCCCTCTCACTTTACGGTCGGATGGGAGTGGTCCATTTTGTATTTACGTCTCCCTCCGTGGGTCGTGTTGGCCGCCGTCAACATTTTACGATTAGCGCCGTTTTCTTTGTGTTTCGCACCAGAGGTTGGAGTCTGGGAATGTGACAGAATGTAATGTGTCATTTCCTACACTTTACCTACTTAGGGACCGCATCAAGTTGTAAGGAATGATATCTGATACTCTCGGTATCTCGGGCAAGAAGTCTGATTGAACAATGTTGTTGTTCTTTATTTATACATGTACTAGTCGGCTCTGTTAAACTACGTATTACAGGGTAAATGAAAGCAAGTGGTAATTCACGAATAGTCATTTTTAATAATTGCATGTACGCGTATGTGTCTTTACCCAGCAATGAGTTCCGCGGAGCTAACTGGACGTTGCTAATGTCTCTTCGGGCTTTTCATTATATTAGGGAAGAGGGTCGCGGGTTTCCTTTCAGCGGCTGTTTCTTCTGCTATCATTATTTTTTTTTTTTTCTTTTTATTCGGCAGCTAAGTCTTGTGATCATCGTCTGATGACTGTCTTTCCATCCTCATTAACTAATAACTAATGCCTTGGAAATATAGTTATAACAGGACTATTGGTTTTCGTTCTGTTTCCTCGAAACCCGTCGTATTGCATCGAAGAATTATCATTGCCTGTAATTGTCTTCAAAAAATATCTAGCCATTAGTAGAATATATCACGTCGAACGCAACTAACGACCATTTTCTCTCCCGCAGCTGCTCAAGTCCGCAGAGGAAGTGACGCTGACGGTGGCCACGACGAGCCAGCTGCCCTCGTCCGTGGTCGTGGCGCAGACCTACTCATGGGTCACGCCCGACGGCCGCCCCACCAGCCCGCCGCCCGAGTACAACCCCCGCCTCCACCACCACCAGGTCTCCAGGGTGAGTGCCCGTGTGCGCGTTTGGGGCTATATTGGGCCTGGGAATTA
>NC_061850.1:14822270-14824770 GCF_019202785.1 Penaeus chinensis | reverse complement strand
GAAGGTGACGTGGCAGTGACAGGCAGCCGGATGGACCCAAGAGATCCTATTGGATGCTGTCACCTTATCAGGTACCCTTGGATGCGCCCTAAAGTGTGCCGTTCAGCAACACAAATGACGAAATATACACGATGCGTAGCTGGATTCTGCCTCCGTCTGTAATTTCTACCGCTAGTGCCACAAAGATCCTCCTCCACAAATCCCCTGAAACCACTTACCTTTCTCTACTGATAAAATACATTGCCATCGACCATTTAGAATCAAAAATTTCGAATTACATTAATCCTCCCTCGGCCTACTCCACGCCATAGATCCCTTGTTATCCCGCTTGCGATATAATTAACTCTGGAATCCCCCTTATGGGCGCAGGTAATCCTCTCAGGCCGGAGGACCAGCGACGTAAAGCCGACTGGCGATTTTTTCCGGGAGGGTTGGGCTGATCAGAAAATCCCCAAGAGATTTCTTTTTCGGGAGCAGCTTCAGCGCCCCGCTCGCCCACAGCTTTATTAACTCGCATAGGATTTATCGCTAGTCTTATCTCTCCCCGAGTGGCAGCCATGATGACGCTCGCGGCGAAACCGCAAGATTTACACGGATGGCAATTCTCAGCACAACATAATGTGGGTTTCCTCCATCTTGACTGTGATGAAAGGCCATCAGAATACATTCAGTAGCAGTCCTTATATTACTCCAACCTTGCGTGATTAGAAACTACAGCGCACCAGTCTAAAATGTATTAGAGTAAATGTCTTTATTTCATCCATTCCTTATGAAATGTCATATTGTCCTCGGCAATCGCAGGCAGGCTTCCTCCTCTCCTGTTCCGTTTCCCTTTTGGATGACGCAGGGAATACGGGCGAAAAAAGCACACATATTTCTCCAGTTGTCGCTAACAAAATTGAAAACTCTAGTGGAGTGACTCTCTTTGACGCGCCTGTTCTGCTTCGGGCATTCAAGTGCAAACTAGGAAAAGCGAAATCCCGTGTTGTTTAACCCGAGAGAGAAAGCGAAGGAGGGAGAGACAGGGGGGGGGGGAGGATGAGGAAGAAAAGGAAACTAAAAGACTTGAGAGAGAAAGAAGGGAAAGGAAAGAGTACGCGTGTGTATGAACAGTAAAAGCAAATCCCCAGCAAACTAATTATATGTATAGATGGGATAAAAAAAATAATAATAATAATAAGTTGAACATCACAGTGTGAAAAGACGACCGAGATCGTACAATGAAAGGTGGACTAAAGAAGAAGGAATTGAGAGAGAGATAAAGGGAGTTCTGGTAAACAAGATAGCAATCAGGAAGGGCAGTGTTGCGTGTGTATCTGTATATCGATGCGAACATGAGTGGGTAGAAGCTCATCCGTTGGTGGAGTCATGGGGCGTTAGTGTACTGTTTGCATCGACAGCCTTCTCCCTCTCCCCCTCTCTTTCTCTCCTTCCCTCTCTCTCTCTCTCTCTCACTCACTCACTCACTCACTCACTCACTCACTCACTCACTCACTCACTCACTCACTCACTCACTCACCCACTCACCCACTCACTCACTCACTCACTCACTCACTCACTCACTCACTCACTCACTCACTCACTCACTCACTCACTCACTCACTCACTCACCCACCCACTCACCCACTCACTCACTCACTCACTCACTCACTCACTCACTCACTCTCTCTCTCTCTCTTTCTATCTCCCTGTAACCACCACTCTCCCTTCCTTTCTGATCATTTGTTTATCTAATTGTCTCTCTTCCGCACGCACGATGCAACTAAAACTATGACTGACAGCAACATCGCCGCGTGGCCGAAGCCATCATAAGTCGTGCCAGCTCTGTCGCCTTAGTCATTTCGCTTTGTCAAGCGCTTGTGAGGGAGGAAGATGCGTCTGCGATGATTTCATAAACTGTGCATATAAATAAATAGATGGATAGATAAACAAAATAGATAGATATTGATACAGGTATGGGTATTGACATATCATATATACATACGTATCGTATATACATATACATATATATATATATATATATATATATATATATATATATATATCCTATATATATTATATATGCATATATATATATGTATATATATGTATATATATACCCTATATATATATTATATATGCATATATATGTGTGTGTGTGTGTGTGTGTGTGTGTGTGTGTGTGTGTGTGTGTGTGTGTGTGTGTGTGTGTGTGTGTGTGTGTGTGTGTACATATATATACACGTATATATATAAACGCACACACACAGATATATATGTATATATGTGTGTGTGTGTGCGTATATATATATATATATATATATATATATATATATATTCTGTGATGGATTTGCCACTCAGGCGTCGTGTCGAAAATATGAAGAGGAAGACTAACTCAGTAGTGAAGAATTTCATATTTATTAAACGTTTCGGAGGTGAACATTTGGCCTCCAAATTGAGGCCTAATGTTCACCACAGAATATATCAGTAACAAGTATTGCAAGACGACACTCAACACCTT
>NC_061850.1:14804770-14812270 GCF_019202785.1 Penaeus chinensis | reverse complement strand
CTGCACCACCTACGACCGGCGCTGCTGGCCCTCGCAAACCAAGTGAGTCACGGGGACGTCTTAGTACAAAGACCTTCCCTGCTGTTAGTACTACATAAACTAATAACCAAATAATGAGAGACAATAGGAATGATGATGATAATGATGATAATGACAATATGGTGATGGTAATGATGGTGACGATGATGATGATAACGATGATGATAATGAGTGATAATGATAATAATAAGGATGATGATAACAATAATGATAATAGTAATGATGAGGATAATAATGATAATGATAATAACAATAATGATACTGTTAGTGAATCATAAAGATACAAATGATAATAAAACCAGAAATGATGATAGTAATAGTAATAATGTTGATAATGATGATAATGAGAGTAATAGTAATACTGATGATCATATTAATAATAATAATAACTACAAGGATAATGATAATAATAACAATAATGATAATAATAATAACAATAATGATAATAATGATAAAATAACAATAATGATAATAATAATTATAATAATAATAATAATAATAATAATAATGTTAACATAAAGATGATAATGATAATGATAACAACAATAAAAACAATAATAATAATAACAATGATAATAACTACGATACAATCTTTGATAATGTTGACGATAATACTAAAGCTAAACGTAATTATGATGATAACAATAGTGATAATGATAATAATAAGAAAAATAATGGTGTTGATGATGATTATGATAAGTATGATGATTATAATAATATCATTGATATCAATAAAAAGAAATATAATAATAACAATAATTATAAGAACAATGAAAATAATTAAGAACAATGATAATAATAATAATAGAAATAGTAATAACAATGATGATGATGAAAATAATTACAAGAGTAATAATAATAATGATAATAGTAATGATAATAATAATAATAATGATAATAGTAATGATGAGGATAATTTACGTTAAAAATAATGGTACTGATAGTGATAGTAGTAGTAACAATAATAATAATAATAATAATAATGATAGTAATAATAATAATAATGATATTGATAATAATGATCATAATAATAATAATACTAATAATGGTAATAATAATAAAAAGAAAATAATAATAACAACAACAACAATGATAATGAGAGTGATAATAAATTGTAATAATAGTAATTATAATTTTAATACTAAAAATATGATAATAATAAAAATATAATTACATCAATGGCAACAATGATACTAGAGATAATAATAAAGATGATAATAATAGTAATGTTAATGATAATAAACATGATAATTATGATGATAATAGTAATTGTAATGATAATGATTATGATGATAATAATAATGATAATGATAAATGTGATGAAGATAATAATGATAAGTATAAACGTGAATATAATGTAAATAACAATAATAATATATCATGACAAATGATAATCATGATAATAATGATAATAGTAGCATGAGGATGACAATGCTGATGATAATGAATATAATAATAATAATAATAATAATAATGATAATAATAATAATAATGATAATAATAATAATAATAATAATAATAATAATAATAATAATAATAATAATAATGATAATAATAATGATAATAGCATGAGGATGACAATGCTGATGATAATGAATATAATAATAATAATAATAATAATAATAATAATAATAATGATAATAATAATAATAATAATAATGATAATAATAATGATAATAGTAATGATACTAATATATTATATATTATTGTCATTATGACCATAATAATAGTAGTAATAATATAATGATAGCGATAATCATAATGATGATACTGCAGTAATATTGATAATGCCAATGATTATAGTAACAACAATAATGATTAATATTAATAATGATATGATTATCGTTGTCATTATTTTTAGTAGCTGTTGTTGTATCATTATAATGATAACACTAATGATGTCATAATAATGGAAATCGTGATATTGATAATGATTAAAATATTTGTTATATGATAATATAGTGATAATAATGATGATAACAATAACATTGATGATGATATTAATGATAAAGCTATAAGTGATGATAAAAGTTATGATAATGATAATAATGATAAAAATAATGATGACAGTTATAATAGTACTTGTAATACTAATAATGATGGTAATAATAATAAAGACGATGATTATGATACTACTACTACTATTAATAATAATAATAATAATAATAATAATAATAATAATAATAATAATAATAATGATAATAAAAATAATAAGTAATAACAATGATACTAGTAATAATAATGATTATAATAATAATCATCATATCTAAATTCACCTTGTGATTCGCTCGTCCGTCGTTCCCTCGTTCCACCTAAATTTCACGCGAAAATTCTTATTCCATGTGAGTGCGAACTAAAGTCTCTTCATTTATAAGTAAGTTGGGCATCTTAGGCCAGCAATCATATTCCATGTGACTGAAGACTTTAAGTCAAGCCATTTTGGTGTAAATTGGGATGATAATTGGCATCAGGACTAAAGAATTACATGCACGCGCATTTTTTTTTTTTTTTTTTTTTTTTTTTGCTACTGTTGTCGGTTTGTTGTTGTTATTGTTGTTATAGTTAATATAAATTCTATATCATTATTATTTCTAGCATTCTTCCTCGAGGCAAGTACAGTGCACTAAAGTAGTTAGACCGTCATTTTATGTGCATTTATTAATTACACGACAATCCATGGGCGGGGGGGGGGGTAAAGTGGGAAGGTTGGAGGAGAAGGGAAAAGGAAGGGGAAGAAGAGAGGGGTAAAGAGTGAGAAAGGAGGGGGAAGGGAGATGGGGAAGGGGAAACAGGTAAAAATGAGACCTAAAGAGGAAAAGGGAAAAGGAAGAGAGGGCTCAGAGAAAAAAGGAGAAGAGAGAGGGAGAGAAGGCTATGAGAGAGCGAAGGATCAGGGAGTGTTTCAGGAGGAAGAAGAGGGAAGTCGGAGGGAGTGGAAAAGAGCGGAAAAGGGAAAGGTAGAGGGAGTGGGAAAGGGAAAGGGGGAGCGGAGGCGAGAGGTATAAGGAGAAGAGGGAAAGGAAATAGGAGTACTTGTTTTTTTGTTTTTTTTGTATGATGACATTGGTATTAATAATGATAATGATAATTGCTTTTCTTGTTCTTTTTCTTATAATACTATAACTGCTGTTACTACTAATAATAGTAATAATGCTGTACTAATTTCAATGTTGATAATAGTAATAATGATTATAATGATAATAATGAAATCAGTAATAATAACTTTACTAATGACAATAATGATAACAATAAAAGTAATAGTAATATCAATGATGATTTCAATAGTAATAAAGATGATAATGAAAATGATAATACTTGTAATAGAAATAGAGATTATAATATCAATAATGATAATGATATTAATAATAATGACGATACTAAATATGATGATGCTGACTATGATATTGATAAAAATAATGATAACAATTACCAGCATATTCATAATAATAATGATTATGTTGGTAATATTGATAGTGATAATAATGATAACTATAATGACAATGATAATAATTATGATAGTAATAATAATAATGATAATAATCATAATTATAACACCGATAATGATAGTGATAATAATACTAACCAATAATAATGATGATATTAATGATAATAATGAGATTTATAATAACAGTGATAATGGTGATAACGGTGATAATGTTAAAGATAATACTAGTAATAGCAGTGATAATAATAATAACGATAATAATAATAATAGCAATAATAATAATGGTAATCAGAACAACTGCAATAATGATTATGATCACAATAATGACAGTAATAGTAATAATAGTAATGATAATAAGAATGAGAAAAATGATTTAGCAATAGTAATAAAGATGATGATAATGATAATAATAATATTAATGTAGATGATAATAATAATATTAATGTAGATGATAATAATAACAATGATAATAATAATAACAATAATAATAATGGCAATAACGATAGTAATGATAATGATAGTGAGGATAATAACTTTTAGAATCAGTTATGTAATTATGGTTTTACCCTCTCTCTCTTTTCCCTCTCTCTCCCCTCTCTTTCTCTCCTCCCCCCCTGCCCCCCCCCCCCCTCTCTCTCTCTCGCTCTCTTTCCTCTCTCTCTCTCTCTCCTCTCCTTCCCCCCCCCCCCTCTCTCTCTCTCTCTCTCTCTCTCTCTTTCTCTCTCTCTCTCTCTCTTTCTCTCTCTCTCTCTCTCTCTCTCTCTCCTCTCTCTCTCTCTCTCTCTCTCTCTCTCTCTCTCTCTCTCTCTCTCTATCTATCTATCTATCTATCTATCTATCTCCTCCCCCCCTCTCTCTCTCTCTTCTCTTTTCTCTCTCTCTCTCATCTCTCTCTCTCTCTCTCTCTCGTCATCTCTCTCTCTCTCTCTCTCTCTCTCTCTCTCTCTCTCTCTCTCTCTCTCTCTCTCTCTCTCTCTCTCTCTCTCTCTCTCTCTCTCTCTCTCTCTCTCTCTCTCTCTCTCTCTCTCTCTCTCTCTCTCTCTCTCTCTCCTCTCTCTCTCTCTCTCTCTCTCTCTCTCTCTCTCCTCTCTCTCTCTCTCTCTCTCTCTCTCTCTCTCTCCTCTCTCTCTCTCTCTCTCACTCCTCCTCTCTCTTCTCTCTCTCTCTCTCTCTCTCTCTCTCTCTCTCTCTCTCTCTCTCTCTCTCTCTCTCTCTCTCTCTCTCTTCTCTCTCTCTCTCTCTCTCTCTCTCTCTCTCTCTCTCTCTCTCTCTTCCTCTCTCTCTCTCTCTCTCTCTCTCTCCTCTCTCTCTCTCTCTCTCTCTCTCTCTCTCTCTCTCTCTCTCTCTCTCTCTCTCTCTCTCTTTCTCCTCTTTTTGCCTCCCCTCCTCTCTCTCTCTCTCTCTCTCTTCCTCCCCTCTCTCTCTCTCTCTCTCTCTCTCTCTCTCTCTCTCTCTCTCTCTCTCTCTCTCTCTCTCTCTCTCTCTCTCTCTCTCTCTCTCTCTCTCTCTCTCTCTCTCTCTCTCTCTCCCTCTCTCTCTCTCTCTCTCCCTCTCTCTCTCTCTCTCCTCTCTCTCTCTCCTCTCTCTCTCTCTCTCTCCTCTCTCTCTCTCTCCCTCTCTCTCTCTCTCTCCCTCTCTCACTCTCTCTCTCTCATCCTCAAAAAGATTCGCCACTCTCCCCCTCTTTGTGCTTTTCTTCTCCCTGCATTAGTGTCCTCGTTCCTCCCCTCCTCTGCCCTAATCCCTCTTCTTGATTGCCTTCCCCTTCTCTCTCCGTCCTCCCCACTTCCTCCTTTATTTCCCCCTTTGTTTCCCTTCCTCCTCTCTCCCCGCCGCGGCTCGGCAGAATGAAGATACATCCTTCGCTAAATCACCGTTTGGGCCTTCCATCACGCGCGTCGGAATTCAGTGAGCTGAGCCGCTTCCCGCGCGCTCCTCTCTCTCCTTTTCCCCTCCTCTCTCTCCTTTTCCCCTTCTCTCTCTCCTTCTCCCCTCCTCTCTCTCCTTTTCCCCTCCTCTCTCTCCTTTTCCCCTCCTCTCTCTCCTTTTCCCCTCCTCTCTCTCCTTCTCCCCTCCTCTCTCTCCTTTTCCCCATGTTCGCTTTTTCCCGTGCCTTCCCTTTCTCGTTCGTCCGAATTTCCTTTACTTCCGTTGGTTTTTTATGTTGTTGTTTTATTCTAATCGTGCTGTTATTGATGTGCTTATTATTTTCCTTTTATCGTTATATTCAGTGTTTATATTTGTTTAATTTATTTGATGTTTGTATGTCATACTTGCTTTATTTTTGTTACCATCATATATTTTTTTTCTTTTATACTCCAGATTCAAATTTCCTTTTCCTTATCTGTGTTTTCTTTTTTATTTCCTAAAGTAATAATAGTACAGAAGGAACACCGCGTTGCCTTAAAAGCAGTCTTCCACTGCGCGTGTGGCCGTATGCGCGACTAACTATTCTGAATAAAACTCGACTCATCCAACTTAACGCCAAAAGACACACTTCTGTTCGCCTACGAGTTTGTGTCGTAGATGTTTTCCCCCATTAAGTTTAGTGTATTAGTAGAAGTCGTTAAGGCCGAAATTCATCGTGGTTCTCTCGAGCGTCTCTATAAATTTTGTACCTCAAAGAACTATTCACTGTCATGCATTAATTAGGATTCCGGGTTCGAAACGATTTTATGGACTCGTAAGGGATCAGCAAAGACTATTCCCCATCCATCCTCCTCCACCTCTTCCCCTTTCCCACTCCCCTCCGCATTTCCTTATTCTCTCCCGCGTAATGGAAACGGCGGGGAAAGAATTAGTCTCCCACAGATGCCAACATTCGTCCGTATCCTTTTGAGTTAGACGCGCTCTTCATTCTTCACATCTTGACAAAGTTCCACCATTAAGCCCACTCAGGGTACACCCTCGGGGGCTTTCTATTAATATCAGTCCCTCCGAGCCCCTCTCGCTCGCCCCCCTCGGCGACAGTGCAAGAGCGCCGGAGATACGCTTTCCGACATCATCGGCGTCTGCATCTGCTCTTGTGTTTCTTTGCTCGTGGTCTCGGAAATACTCGCGAGGTGCCGTGATGCCCTTTGGCGTGTGTGCGTGCTTTTCGCCCCCGCCGTGGGCTTGTCCTTTTCGTGGCGACTGTGAGTACGCATTATTTCGCCTGCTCTTTTCTCCTTCCATGAAATGCTTTTTATATTGTATCCTTGTTTATGATCTCGAGACTGGTTCAGGCGACGTGTGCTTGAACTTCCCCGTACCCTGCTCCTGCCCCTGTCCTCTTTCCTACCACCCCCTTCCATTCCAGAAGCATCGAGCAGCACACTAACGCCCTTCCCCCCACACAGCGGAGAGACGTCGGCGGAGAACATGGAGGCGACGTTGGCGATGATCGAGGAGAAGTCCCAACGGATGTTGGGCCGAGGCCACCACGCGCGCCTCAAGGAGGTGGTGAGCGACTACGCGGCGGGAAGGATCCCCGTGGAGCACCTCCTCATCACCACCAGGGACCTCCTCAACTCCCCGGACAAGGTGAGTAAGGACGCGGCGCAACGGCGCGGATTTCACTAAACGTCCTCTGGCTTGTATGGTTCCGTCTCTCGCTTTGGATTACTTCGTGTTGTTCCTGCAGAAGTTATTGTCAGCTTATTTTTACTTCTTAGATATGATCATCAGTTCTTTCAGTTTTCTAGTACAGGTAACGAAAATGCTTAAAAGGAAAATTAAAAAAGTATTTTACAAATACATTCTCTGCTCACTAAAATTTCGTGACATAAAAGAACAGAATACAACAAATTAGATAACAAAGATAGCAATGCGATTTTGGAAGCATTCTTCAAAGGAAAGAAGGATTTATCGCGCCTATTGCCCGGCAACGACTCAACGGAGTGAAAGCAAAACAGGACCCGATCAGGAATCAGTGAGATTCTGGGGAGCGAAAACCTTGAGCAGTAGACCGGCTGATTAATGCTATATTCTTGTGATTAATTGCGAAGTGTTAGAATAATTTATACGATAAAGAAACT
>NC_061850.1:14784770-14789770 GCF_019202785.1 Penaeus chinensis | reverse complement strand
AGGGAAGTGTGTGGAAGTGTAAGAAGTATTGGTTACCGAAGTGGAGAACGACAAGCACTGGGAAAATGCGTCTTGAATAGATTGGGATTGGGTGACGCCCTCGCAGACGAAGGGTTATGAGAGAAAGATGCAGCGAGTGAGAGGAGAAGCACTGGGAAAGCGAGAGAGGGAGGGTTGAAAGCAGAGACCGAGGAATGAGCGAGAGAGCAAAGGAAATGGAAGGTGGGAGAGGGGAGCAGAGAGTACATCGTAAGTCTACAAAGTTTTAGCAACAACAAGAGAAAAATCGAAGCCAAATTGCGCCGGATCCAGAGTCTGCGGCCTTTCAGCAGGGGAGCGAGGCCGGTCACAGCCACCGAGTGAGATTTAGTGTTGTCAGGAAAAGAAGCGAGCGAAATTTCCTGCGCGAATGGGAGCCGGCATTCGGAGTGATGTGCAGAGCCCGCCATGCCTCGGCTCCACCGCTCCGGTTCGCGGAGTTCACGAACACATACACACCGACAGACACACACACGCACATAGATGCACACTTGAAGAACAAAACATAAATACACACAAACAAACGAAAACAGACCGAAAGCAACAATTGCAAAGAAAAATGACCAGAAGATAAGAATCGAGACGTATGGTCGCACATCGCATCAACACGAGTCCGATGCCCCCCACAGGCGGTCTGTTTCCGTTTGTTTGTGTGTATTTATGATTTGTTCTTCAAGTGTGCATCTATGTGCGTGTGTGTGTCTGTCGGTGTGTATGGGTTCGTGTTTGTGTATATGCGTGTTGAAGTATATATATGTATATATATACATATATATATACAAATGTGTATATATGTGTATACATACATATTGTTATATGTGTCATATAACAATAAGAAATATAATAGCTGAAAACAAAAACTAGCAAATTAAAAACACGTGTAAACTTACAGATTGTAGTAAAACTCCACTCAGATTCACGTTTCAGTAGATGCATATACCATATTTGATAGGACATTTCAACAATACCAATATATCAGCAAACAAAGGACATTCACTGTCAGCATAGGACAAATCATTGCTTTGGTCCTCGTGACGACCAGTGCAATATTGATTACAATGAAACGAGAGGGAAAGAGAGAGAGGGGGATAGGAAGAGGGAGAGAGAGAAAGAGAGAGGAGAGAGTGTGTGGTGTAGAAACTCACGGTGTTGACTAGGTGACACGAAGAAAACTACAAAGAAGGGGAGATTAATAGGCATACATGCAGCTCCTTCAGAAGCCGTGATGCATTTGAGTGTTGTCGCATAATTACCATAGCTGCCACGTTATAGTAAATATACACAGAAGGATATGTAATATAAATGAAAACATGTTAATTTATGCATAAATCACTGGCACACATGTCACTGTAGTTCTCACATAGCTTTACCTCCCTCCCCCGACACGGCACCATACACGACCACTAGGTAAGTGGACCTCCTAGTCCGGAGCCCATGTCAAACCCAGCTTTGGCCCAACGATGAGATGTCTTGAATGCGAACGTGCTCTCCGACACTCAACCGTGGTAGGGGTTGTGTTGGTTGTCCTGATGCTTCACTGTCTCAGCACTGATACATAAGAGTTAATCCTCTGGTGCGGGGTGGCTGACTGGGGATTTTGACAGGGCATCAGGATTGCAGAGTTACTTACCAGAGCGCCACGCCGTAATGTAGAGGTAGGGTAAAATCTTACTTTCAGGCTCTGGAGGCGGGGATTCTCTACAGCATCCAAAGAATAGTAGTTCAGAATCAGGACAGGTAGGCGATGATCCGTCATAAGGTAGAATCCTGGAGACCCAGCAGATACATCCGACACATTGAAATGACCCAGACGACAGCTAACACCAACAATTCAATGGTGAAGTAGCAAGTCTCGGCAGCAGCGAGAAACCGGCAACTACACTGGACTGAATGGAGGTCTCCACAACAGTGGTCCTTTAGGAGAGCAAAACCGAGGCCTTTAAGACGAGAAGCATCAGTTTGGAGATTGGCAGGCAGGTCTGAGTTGAAAGGTGCAAGAATAGGAGGACTGAAGAGGGCTGTCTTGGTACGACGGATGCTTCATCATGGTCAGCAGTCCACAGTAAGGGGCATAGTGGCTGGGCAGCAGTGGCAATGTCAAACGTAAACCGTGTCAGCTGGTTGACAAGACCCATGAATGAGTGGAGGTCTGTCAAACTGGCAGGAGTTGGAAGGTCCTTGATGGCGCCTACTTTACTTGGATTTACTTGGAGTGATCCTAAGCATTTCATGGATATGCTGAAGATGTTGGCCAGAGTTCTCACCATATAAAAGAATGTCATTGATAACTTTAACACAGTTCTGGACCCCTTATAATGCCATAATACCAGAAAGACAAAAGGCGTCGCAAATAGCTGCAAAGCCCATTGGTCCTCTGCAATGATAGAACCGACCTTATGGTGTAATAAACGTATTTAGGTGTTGATCCTCTTTTTGCAAGTTCCATCTGCCAGATGGAAGGGCATCAGCAGTAGTGAAATAATGAGCCTTTGGGTTCACACTTCAGACGGCAATAAAGGGCATCGGTGACAGGTGGGTAGAGCATTTGACTTGGGCTGTTCAGCTGAGAGAGGTCAATGGTGAAAAGTACACCAGTGCCCTTGCCTGTAAAGACGAGAGGGTGACACCAGTCCGAAGGCGCATCACCTAGTGGTTTAATGATTCCCTGTTCTGCCATGGAATCCAATTCATCCTTGACCTGGCTCTGGCATGCAAAGGGAATCTGACGGGGTGAATGGAATGGAATGGCATCCTCCTTGAGGTGGATCCTCATGTGAAAACCCGTCATTGGTTTAAGTAGGGCTTACTTGGGGAACGCTGAAGATACGATAGCCAACTCTTGAAAGTGCTTATAAGAGAGTAAAAGGAGTCTGGACACCTTCGAAAACGTGGCAAGGCATAAAAGCTTGCCGGGAATAAGGGTAGCCTGGATTGTACCCAGAACAGGTGCTATCACGGAACCATCCACGGTAAGAGTTGTCGCCGGCAGAGGAGGAAGCTGCTCTCGGAGATATGTAGCATGTCGAGGTGTTGTCGGACAATAACTTAACATCTGGTAGCATGTGGATGCTGGATGTAATTCCACCATGAGATAGCTTGATACAGATGGACTAGGGTGTTTTGCAGGTAGAGGAAGAAGGTGCCTCTATCCGACGACAACTGGAGTTCTGTGTCACTTACTGGAAGTAGGTAAGCACCACCGTTACTTGGAAGTCCACTCTGATGTCGGTCATTCTTCTTTGCCCTGCATCATTTATCGTAATGTCCGATGCAGCTACAAAAACGGCACTGGGCAGATATAACAGGGCATTTGGGTGTCCTTGTCCAACTTGGCTAAAGGATAACCAGTGGGCAGCTGAGCGTCTGTATTGTGATATATATAAATGAGGTTGGACGTAATTAAGTGCTGTCCGTTAGAAGGCTCAAAAATCAGGCTCTTTCAGGCACTCGAAAATACAAGACATGCTGTTACTAAGTCAGCGAGGGTACTGTAATAACTGCACTGCACTGTAAAACTATAAATATTGGGTTGAAACTGGCTGTTGACCGGCGATGGGGTCAAGCCACCGGCATATTCAAATTCGCCATGTGTGGTGTAGAAATTCACGGTGTTGACTAGGTTTCAGGAAAGAAAAGCCGTGATAATCATTTAAGTTCTTTTCTCCAACGTTACACATTTGGGCGTACCTGTAGCTCCGTCAGAAGCAGTAATGCGTCAGATGAGCATCGACAGTGTTTCACATAATTACATTGTTGCCAGGTTATATTGATTATACAAAGGAGATATGTAATATAAATGAAAACATGTTAGGTTATACACGAATGACTGTCACTGTAGTTCTGACATATCTACAGAGATCTTCCAGAATCCCTTGCTCGTTGCTGTCGTGGGGGGTCTTAGGAAATGGGGACTGAGGCCCAATGTAGGGAACCCCCCTACCTCGGTCCTCGGCCTTCAACTAATTTTACATGGTCTTCTCCTTTCCTTTACCTTCTCTTCTTCTGTCCACTTACCCTAATCGTTAACTCATTTTTCTTCTTTTCGCCACAATACTTTATCATGATGCTATATGATCTTTTATCCCTGGCACATTTATTTATTTTGACCAATAACCATTCTGGAAATCCACAAACATCGCTTCATTGAACCAAAAAATACTTCCTTGCCTGGGGGCTTCGCTCTCAAGCCCCACCATATCGCAATATTTTGAATACGCCGCTAATGACCTTAGATGTTGTCGTGGCAGAATATTTTCAATAAATAAATACATGAATATCTAGAGAGAAAGAAAAAGAGAGGGGTGAGAGAGAGAGAGAGAGAGAGAGAGAGAGAGAGAGAGAGAGAGAGAAAGAAAGAGAGAAAGATGAAGAGAGAGAGAGAGAGAGGTAAGGAGGAGGAGAAGAGAGAGAGAGAGAAATAGACAGACATACAAACAGACTTATAAAGAAAGGGGGACAGACAGACAGACAAGCAAGGCAATACAGACCAGGAGAGGAGAGGGATAAGAAAAGGAAATTTGTATAACTGTAATTAGTCAAAATCATAAGCATCAAAAGACAACTAAATATCCAACATATATTTCATCGTTCAATGTTATTTTATCTTTGGTATTATTTCCATCATTATTGTTTTCATTATCATTATTTTAGTTGTTATTATTATTATTATTATTATTATTATTACAATTAAGTAATACTACTGTTACATTTTTAGTATTGTTGTTATCATTATTGCCATTATTTTTTTTATCATTCTTCTTAGTAGTAGTAATAGTACCACTATAATCATTACCATTAACATTAACATTATCATTATTATTATTATAATTATTATTATTAGTAGTAGTAGTAGTAGTAGTATTATTATTATTATTATTATTATTATTATCATTTTTATTATTATTATTATTACTATAATTATTATTATTATTATTATTATTATTATTATCATCATTGCTCTA
>NC_061850.1:14742270-14747270 GCF_019202785.1 Penaeus chinensis | reverse complement strand
AAGAGCCGAAGGGCGGCGACGGCGGCGAGGAGGGCACGAGAGAGCGAGATGGCGAGAGGTCGCAAGAAAGTAAAGACGAGTTGGTGTAGAAGTTCAAGATGTCAGGGTTGCTTCGACAGAAGTTCAGTGACCTCATGAATGTAGTGCAGTGGGTGTTTACTACTGCCTCGAGAAGTTGTTTCTTTATGAAAATATGTGGTTGAAAATTATAATTATTAAACAGAAGTTTCACTTTACATATCACAGTATGTCTTCATCCTTGTGTATCAAAATATAATAGTCTGAAAATAATTTTGCTCTAATATCTCGTGACGTTCCTCAGAAAGTGAAAGCGCAAACAAATGACAGCAGGACCAGGTGGGCGTGACTTTAAGGCTGTGGAAATGGAGACAGAAAAAAGTAAACATTTCCACTACAAGACTGAAAATTGTGAAGAAGTTAAAGTATGCGGCATTGTCACCTCTGTGTAATATCCCCAAATAAGCACTGGGCCTTTGGCCATGTCACCTGGAAGCCTTCACACGCCAATATTGTGTGCAAATACTCGGTCATGGGTCGCAATTTCTGTCGCCGTGCAATTGCTGCTATCACTCCTCTCTTATCACCGTTATTAACATTACGTCCATGTTTATTATCGCCATTGTCCCTTGCAGCGTCGCACTGTAAATTCCGTGCTGAGTTACACGGTTTCGCTCAGTCCCGCGGGAGAAAGGCGAAGGCAAAAGGTCGGGCGGACTGGTAGCCAAGTTCAGATCTCAACTCACTCGTCAACCCTTACATTTATTTCAGATTCACTAATCAAGTTTTTGTGTTTCTTGTGAAAATGCATCTTTGCTAAACTTCACCCTTCTTCTTTTGCGTGTTTCTCCATGAAATTTAATATTAGCCGCCTATGCGTGGGCGTCTGTCGACCGGAACAGGTTAGCCAACTTTTTTCCTGTTTTCCGCGGGCGAGCCGTGAGGAGAATGTGTGAAGCCCGCGACGGTTGGTGACAGGGTCGGTGCGAGGCCGTGAGAAATAGATTGCAATAACCAACAATAAAACATTTTCTCGGTAAACTATCCAGGAAACAATACATATACGCCAGAATCACAAATATTTCCCTACTGGATAACCTTATGATACATTTGCTCTGCTTCACTTCCTGCTCATTAAGATATCCATTTCCGTCTGTTGAGTCGCGGGAAACGTCGCCTCGAAAACAGACAACAGCTTAATCTTCCCCGATGGCATTACAAAAACAAAAGAGCGACGCAAATTCGTGGGAAAGAAGGCGTATGGCGGCGGCGGTTGTCAGGGTCTCTTGTGGAGGCCGAGTCGGCGGTCAGCGGCGCCGGGAGGCCGCGCTTCTGCCGGCGACGCGGCCGATCGCCCTCGAGTCTTCTGTTCATGGGTCGATCTGGGAACCCCGAAGGTCTGTTCCGGAACTGTAAGCTCCGAAATGGTTTACGCTCAAGGGAATGTATGGGATGTGTGTTCTGTGTAGTTCCTGGGTCCATATGACTGGACATACACTTGTATGTATTTATTTATTCATTTCATAGATTTACAGTTTCCAATATACCTACGTAGCTATTCTTATTTCTCTGGAAAACTTTGTGGTCAAAAGCTATGATATTGGAGAAAGGCCATTATGTGAACGAAGGAAAATGTTCAAGCCCCAAAGCTTACGCCCGGGCTTGTAATTCCCCCCAGAAGCTGCTATATTATCACACGAAACGAAGCACTTGTGTCCGAGAAGCCCCCTAGCTTAGCCGTGGTTGCTGACGTACTTGGGCTTAAATAGCCATATGATAACGAGACTGAAGTGATGACGACCACTACGCCCCTTGACTTCCGGCGCGACCACCAGGGGGCCGAGCGTGAAGTTCAGCTCTTCGGTGATCATAACTTTGGTTGGTTTTATCTAAGACTTTGCGGCGTGTTTGTTCCTGCTCCAGACTCCAGATTGAAGTCATGTTGTCATAAAAACAGATTTACTTTTTCCTTTATCTTCACGTTAAACTTTGTGTATTTATTAATGCATTCGAATATCTATTCATGCACTTATAAGTGTTCCTTGTTTCTTGAACTTCATGTATTTATAAATGTTTATAGTTTTTTATTTACTCTCCCAGCGGAAGGGAATAAATGTGAACCATAAAGGAGGGACATCAGACAATTGCGACGAGCGAAGTGACAAGGCCCGGGAAATCTACAGAAGCAGTACAAGGGAGACGCATTGTTCATATCAGCCATGTGTCTGTGCACACACACATACACATGCACACACACTCGTGTGTGCGTGTGTGTGGGTGCGCTTGTGCGTGCGTTTGTTTTTTGCGTGTGCATGCGTGTGTGCAAGTGTGTGTGTTTGGGTATGTCAGTATATAAGTTGCACGTGTGTGTATGGCTTCGTCCTTGGGAATAAATACAGTTGAGCAGACATTCCGCTGACGGTGACACGGCCGCCGACCGGTAATAATTTATTCCCACGGCGCGTCAAGGTGAAGGTTTCAGTGACATGACAGAAGCTTCATAGAGCCAATTAGGCGGCATAATGAGGTGTGAAGAGCCTCGGAGGCGCCAGGTGGCAGAATGACCTCTTCGTTCATTGCAAGCGATCCTGGGCAAAGCCTATAGAGTTTTGTAATGAGAGGCGATTAACTAAAGATGTATTCCTGACAAAATTAATAAAACAATAAAATTCATAAATACACTTTAACAGTTATTAATTCAAGCATATAAATAAAAATGAGAAACATCGCCTATAAAACAGAACCTGTTTGCTCTCACTTTCACTTATCGCAGACACCATGACACTTACTGCATGAGCATGAGAGCATGAAAGCGTGTAACCAAGACATGACAACCATACGCATGCGCTATCCCACGGGAGGCCGAGAGGAGGGGAGGGAGAGAGGAGAGAGGAGAGGGGGAGGGGGAGATTTGTTGAGACAGGAGGGTGGGAGAGGAAGGGAGAGCGGAGGAGAGGGCGAAGAAGAGAGAGGGGAGAGGGAGAGGAAGACGAAGAGGGCGAGGAAGAGAGAGGGAGAGTGGAAGAGGAAGACGAAGAGGGCGAGGAAGAGAGAGGGGGAGAGGGAGAAGAAGATGGAAATGTAGACGGAGAGAGAAGGGAGGAGAGGGTGGAGAGTGGGAGAGAGAAGGAATGATAGAGATAGGGAACATAAGAGAGAGAGAGTGAGAGAAAGAGAGAGAGAGAGACAGAGAGACAGAGAGACAAAGACAGAGCGAGGGAGACAGACAGACAGACACAGAGCGAGAGGGAGAGTGAGAGAGTTAGAGAATGAGAGATAGACAGACCGAGAGATTAAGAGAGAGAGACAGAGACAGAAACTGACAGAGAGAGAGAGAGAGAGAGAGAGAGAGAGAGAGAGAGAGAGAGAGAGAGAGAGAGAGAGAGAGAGAGAGAGAGAGAGAGAGAGAGGAGAAATATACCAAGAGAACGAAACAGAAATATGCCATGAAAAGAGAAAGTGGATGTTTCTGTTTATGTGTATGGGTGTATGAAGGAAACACATGGGCTGTGTCCCGCACACAAAAGCTTGCTCTTATTCACTTTCTTTAGTAAAATAAACGCTGGGATTATAATATGTGCCTTAGTAGCTTAGTGTAAAAAAGTAGCCATTCTGAAAAATACAATTAACGACATATTGGCACATGTATATATTCTTCTTAATAGTGCTATACACACGCAGTTATAGTGCGTGATTTTTTAAGCCAGATCGATGAATACACCAATATATTTTGTTTACCCGTCCGAAAAGAATATGATGCACCATTCTGAATTCGGACCACGACATGTGTACGTTCTGTTCCTGCCATGAGAGTTGAGGCACTGCGAAAACACCATCAGCTGTATCACCATGACCTTTGATCCCCAAGCGTAAGAAGACACTCTGAGTCTCATTCCAGGCCTTGTTCTAGTTCTAGTCTTAGTCCTAGAGTTCTTATTCCCAAGGCCGCAGGCCTGCAAGTCATGTCGCTACACTGTCCACATTGCAAGCGATCTTCGGACGGCGCTGAGTCGTTGCAACAGAGTTATGCCGGTTGCGCGACGTGACACTCATGTTGAAGTTCCCGCTCGGTCCACTTCTTCCCAGCCTCAAGATCGTCGGCCTAGAACTCCGTTGATTCTAATGCTGATAAGTGTTTCTTAAAGCAGTCTTTCCGGACAGCTCTGTATTCCGATGCAGTAAGCGGCCTTCCTGACCTCCACGCAGAGGGGTGCTGACCTAATGTCTTGCTTTTCACTCGAAATCTTTGGTGAGTCCTCTTGACTACCGGGTTGCGATGTGTGTGTGTGTGTGTGTGTGTGTGTGTGTGTGTGTGTGTGTGTGTGTGTGTGTGTGTGTGTGTGTGTGTGTGTGTGTGTGTGTGTGTGTGCACGTGTGTTTACGCGTAGGGGAGCGAGGGAACATTATAGACCCAGGATAGGTCGGGTCATCTCCATTGCCAAAGAAATGCTACTCTGGGTCCCTCGCCCTCACCTGCCGCACCCAGCGCCGCAGTGACGCCTCCGCGGCGCCGAAGTCTTCCCGGAAAACAGGTATCGACGCAGCTGACCTTTTAACCCAAAAAGACGGACATCACAAAGATTCCCAAGACAAAGGCAACGTGGCACATTCTCCATATGCCAGCCAGAGTCCCTTCACCGCACCTTTCCGCCAACCCCTCACCCTCACCCTCACCCTCACCCAGCCCCGGCCGCCCACAGCCCCCCATGAATCATCTGGGCCTCCTCTCGCCCTCCCATCCCTTCCCGATCACTCCCACGTAGCAAGACCTCTTCCCCTCGCCCAAGGAGTCTCTCCTTAACCCATGAACAACCTCTCTTGGACCTTCGAGTGTTCTGCTCCTGGTACGGGTCCTGCCAGCCCGGTTCCCCTCGTATTCTAGAACGCCGGAAATCTCTTGATTGATTCTAAGGCGGTGTAACTGTACAATTCCCTTCTTCCGTAAAGAATATAGCTCTTATACCCCTCCTCCAGGAAGGCCT